>NC_057808.1:558461563-558622073 GCF_018294505.1 Triticum aestivum | reverse complement strand
GATATTATGAACTCTTTTGAAAATTTTGAATTTATGAAAAGAGGGAAAAGCTTGAAAGGAAAAAAGGCCCAAGAAGAAGAGAAAGAAATGAAAAATAAAAAAAGAAACATAACACGAAAATAAAAATGGAATAAATTCTATAATTCTGAACATTTTTTTGAAAGTTCGAATTTTTATGATATTATGAAATTTTTCCAAAATTTTGAATTTATGAAAAATGAAAAAAAAACTTGAAAGGAAAAAAGACCAAAGAAGAAGAGAAAGAAATGAAAAAGAAAAATAGAAACATAACATAAAAGATAAAAGAAGCAAACGGGCCAGCCCAGCTTGCCCCCCCTTGTGCGAATTTGCGTCTATCTAACGCTCGAGGCGATAAATAGGGTTTTCCCACCTACATGGACACGAAAATAACTGGGCTGGCTTTCCTATGCCACACTTCGAGCGGGCCATGTACATAATCTGGCATTTTCCTTTTCTAATAGACGAACGGACAAAACTTTAGTACCACCTCGAATAAGAAAAAAAATCGATGGTGAACGGATGAAAAAATCGGAGAAACGCACCTTGCTTTATTAGTAGGTATAGATAATGCATAAATCATGACAGCTGTACTCTACTCAGTTTCTGGCGCTTGTTTTTAGAAGGTGATGACACAACATAAAAGTAAATAGATAGTCCCTTCGCAAAGGAAAGCAGTGATTTGCAGAGATGCTAGAGCTCACTTTTTAAAACAGAGATAAATGATGTTTTGTGACATGTACCCTTCTCATTCACTTCACGACCATTAGTTATCAACATCTTCCATGCTAAGCACGCTAGTGGCGGTTCCCAAGCGATAAAAGTAAAGGTTTTGACTCCATTGAGAGTTTTTGTTTGATTATTCAAGAGATAAACTCTTTTTCATGTTTGCAGTTTGAGACTGGGCATCCCTATTACCGCCCATTTTCTCGTGCGATGGCGAGTGAATAAACACTCGACCTGAGAATAACCCGCTTAGCACGGAAGATATCGACCACCTCCTGTCGTTCCATGAACGATCCAGGCATACAAAAAGGATAGCTTTTTAGAAGTTTTTATAGGTGGCACATGCAAATTACTTAGGACGGCAGGGTAATACCGTATATAGGTAGGTATGGTGGACTCATCTGGAATAACTTTGGGTTAGGTTTTTGATGTACAAGCAGAATTCCCACTTAGTACAGGCGAAGACTAGCAATTTAAGATTGTGAAGCAGCCAGCTAGAGAGGAACAACGATCATAACCATGCATTATGCATAAGTAACATTGGACACTAGCATGAGTAGGATATGAACACCATGAACATAAATATTATAGAGGCTATGTTGGTTTTGATTCAACTACATGCATGAACATGTACCAAGTGAAGCCACTCGAACATTCAAAGGAGGATACCATATAATCATACTACATCACAATCATTTTAACGCTATGTTGATATCAAAGATAAATCATTATCCACTCCTAGCTACTTATGCATGGAATGAGAAACTATAATCTCTAGTTGTCCTTGCAAACATGTTTAATCATAATGGGCTGAAGCTTGGATACTAGGTTAAACATATTTACACAAACAGAACAAGTCGAGTTCATACCAGTTTCTCTTTGCCACGACCAGCTCATCGAATATCGTCATTATTGCCTTTCACTTGCACTACTGAATGATATGAAAATAATAATAGTGCAAGAGTGCCGTGGACTAAGCTGGCTGCAAAACATTTTATTCAACATGACAAGACAAGGTAAAATGGGCTCTTTATTAGTTCAACAGTTATTCATATGAGAGCCACTCAACATTTTCATCTGGTCTTCTCCTCGGTAAGACTCGAATAAAAAAAAGGAAATTCAGAGAAACACACTGAAATATTTTTGGAGTTTTTGGTTTTCTTGAACAAGCAAATAAAAGGGAAAAACAAAAACGAGAAAAACTATTTACACGGGAAAGCTCCCAACAAGCAAAAGAAGAACAAGGAAATCTTTTTGGATTTTCTTTTTAGTACTACTACTAAGCATGCATAGAAAGTAAATTACTACAACTATATTTTTGTTTTTCTAAAGTTTTTCAAACACACAAGAAGAAAACAAGAAAATAAATCTAAGCATGGATGATACAATGAAAAAGTGTGAACACCGACAAATGGAATGATATGTGAATATGAATATAATATCGGTGAGAAACACGTACTCCCCCAAGCTTAGGCTTTTGGCCTAAGTTGGTAATCAATCAGTAGCCTGAGGGTAGTAGTCGGCGTGGTAGCTCACAGAGGCTCTCGGTGCGGATGCCTCAACACGCTGTGACGCCACCACTGCTGCGTTATGAGCTCGGGCCTCGCTCTCAAGAACAAAATATCTTCCCTTGCTGTTATAATCAAAGAGAGCAGGAGCAGGCAAATATGTGTCCACAACATGTGATTGGTTAAACAACAAAGTATAAGTGAAGTTATCAACCCTTCCCTTGAGAATCTTATGCTCTTTTAAGGCACCAAAATCTAAATACCGAGTGGGTAGGATAGGATCAAAGGGTAAAGGTGAAACACCCAGCCCTCGTGCTAGACGTGTGGCATAAATTCCACCATAGAACCAGTCACTTTTGGCGTTATGCTGAAGTCTACGTGCAACAATCGCTCCAAGGTTATAATTCCTTTCACCAGTGAGAGCGGTGTGAAAGAGGCTCAAGTCTGGCGCACAAAGTATGCTACAGTCTTGCTTGCCTACTATGCATTTCCCATTAAATAAAGCAAAATACTGAATTGTTGGAAAGTGAATGCTCTCTATTCTTCCTTGTATCACTCCCCTATTTTCACCATAACAAAGGCTAGTCAAGAAAGGCTCGTACTCAGCCTTTGGTGGCTCATCAAGCAAACCCCAAAATGGAAATTTGCAATGATAAGCAAAATTCTCTAATGGAATAGTATATGGATTATCATAAAGCATGAACGACACCCTAGACTCACGTGGAAAATGATTAAATCCTTTGACAAATGATTCAGTGAGAAGTTGATGTTGTTCACACTTATCTGAAAGGTAGAGACCGAGACCGGCGAGCAAAACTGTCACTAGAAGATGCCCCCGAGGATCGTCTCCTCGAAGAACTCCTTCCAAATAGGTTCATCATGTCCGCGTACAATTTTGAAGCAACAATCCCCTGAAACAGTTTCGGAAACGGAGCTTCGAGCAAAGAGATCGAAATCCGCGGGTTTGAGCTCAAGAACACGGGAGAGAGAGCAATGGGGATTTTTTTCTGGAGGTAAGTGATGATGTGGTGTGAAGAGATAAGTGAGGGGGCCCACGTGGGGACTACAACCCACCAGGGCGCGCCTGAGGGTCCTGGCGCGCCCAGGTGGGTTATGCCCACCTGGTGCACCTCCCTCTGGTATTATTTGCACCAAAAATTCAGAAATAATCAGAAAAAATCATATTAAGTTTTCAGGGCATTCTGGGAACTTTTATTTTTGGGTCATTTTTTATTGCACGGGAAATTCAGAAAACAGACAAAACATGGCACTTATTTTATTTAACTAATAAAAACAGATAATAAAAAGTAGGGACAGAAAGTAGTGCTTACTAAATTCATCAACTTCATACCGTTCAAAAATGATTCATTAATAAGGTTGATCAGGTCTTATTAACAACCACTTTCGATTAGCATGAAACCGGAGAACTTTCGTAAATCACTAAGTTACCTCAATGGGGATGTGGATGTCCCCAACAATAAGCATTTCATATTTCTTTTTGACAGTAGGTAGAGGTATTTGAAAACTTCCAATAGTGATTGTCGGAGATTTTTCAATAACATTAATACCATTCACTTGGAATTGTTTCTTTGGAAAGTGCACCGTATGCTCATTACCATTAATATGAAAAGTGACCTTGCTTTTATTACAATCAATAATATCCCCTGCAGTATTCAAGAAGGGTCTACCAAGGATAATCGACATGTTGTCGTCCTCGGGCATCTCAAGTATAACAAAGTCAGTCAAAATATTAACATTAGCAACGACAACGGGCACATCCTCACAAATACCGATAGGTATGGCAGTTGATTTGTCAGCCATTTGCAAAGATATTTCAGTAGGTGTGAGTTTATTCAAGTCAACTCTTTTATATAAAGAGAAAGACATAACACTAACACCAGCTCCTAAATCACACAAAGCAGTTTTCACATAGTTTCTTTTAATAGAGCAAGGTATAGTTGGTATTCCTGGATCTCCAAGTTTTTTAGGTACTCCATCTTTAAAAGTATAATTAGCAAGCATAGTGGAGATTTCAGCTTCCGGTATTTTTCTCTTATTTGTGATGATATCTTTCATATACTTTGCATAAGGAGGCATTTTCAAGATATCAGTCAAGCGAGTACGCAAAAAGACTGGCCTCAACATTTCAGCAAAGCGTTCAAATTCTTCATCATATTTCTTTTTAGTTGACTTGGGTGGAAGGCATATGTTTTTGAACCCACAGTTCTCTTTCTTTACCGTGTTTCCTAGCCACAAAGTCTCTTTTATCATATCTTTTATGCTTAGGTGTAACGCCCACGATGCGGCTATATCTCCCACGTGTCGAGGCACGACTTAGAGGCATAACCGCATTGTGGTATTGTCGCAAGAAGGGTTATCTTCACACAATCCCATGTAATGAACAAGAATGGGATAACGAGAGTTGGCTTACAATCGCCACTTCACACAATACATAAATTAATTCATACATCATCCAAAATCCACACATAGACCGACTACGGTAAAAACCAAATGAAAATAAGATAACCCCAAATGCTAGATCCCCGATCGTCCCAACTAGGCTCCACTACTGATCATCAGGAAATGAAACATAGTAACGACCACGTTCCTCGTCGAACTCCCACTTGAGCTCGGTTGCGTCATCTACACTGGTATCGTCGGCACCTGCAACTGTTTTGGTAGAATCTGTGAGTCACGAGGACTCAACAATCTCACACCCGCGAGATCAAGACTATTTAAGCTTATAGGAAAGGATGGGGTAATGAGGTGGAGCTGTAGCAAGCACTAAGCATATATGGTGGCTAACATACGCAAATGAGAGCGAGAAGAGAAGCAACGCAACGGTCGCGAAGCTAGAAATGATCAAGAAGTGATCCTGAAACTACTTACCTTCATGCATAACTCAAACCGTGTTCACTTCCCGGACTCCGCCAAAAAGAGACCATCACGGCTACACACACGGTTGATGTATTTTAATTAAGTCAAGTGTCAAGTTCTCTACCACCGGACATTAACAAATTCCCATCTGCCTCATAACCGCGGCCACGGCTTTCGAAAGATAATAACCTGCAGGGGTGTCCCAACTTAGCCCATAATAAGCTCTCACGGTCAACGAAGGATAAACCTTCTCCCGGGAATACCCGATCAGTCTCGGAATCCCGGTTTACAAGACATTTCGACAATGGTAAAACAAGACCAGCAAAGCCGCACGAATGTGCCGACAAATCCCGATAGGAGCTGCACATATCTCGTTCTCAGGGCACACCAGATTGTCCAAGCTTCCGATAGGCGAGCCCAGAGTTGCCCCTGGTGGCCACCGGCGACTGACGGGTTGGACCAACACTCAGAGGAGCACTGGCCCGGGGGTTTAAAATAAAGATGACCCTCGGGCTCGCGAAAACCCGAGGGAAGAAGGCTTAGGTGGCAAATGGTAAAACCAAGGTTGGGCCTTGCTGGAGGAGTTTTATTCAAGGCGAACTGTCAAGGGGGTCCCATAAATCACCCAACCGCGTAAGGAACGCAAACTCAAGGAACATAATACCGGTATGACGGAAACTAGGGCGGCAAGAGTGGAACAAAACACCAGGCATAAGGCCGAGCCTTCCACCCTTTACCAAATATATAGATGCATTAATTAAATAAGAGATATTGTGATATTCCAAAATATCCATGTTCCAACATGGAACCAACTTCAACTTCACCTGCAACTAGCAACGCTATAAGAAGGGCTGAGCAAAAGCGGTAACTTAGCCAAACAACAGTTTGCTAGGAAAGGATGGTTAGAGGCTTGACATGGAAATATGGGAGGCATGATATAGCAAGTGGTAGGTAGCACAGCATAGCAATAGAACAAACAACTAGCAAAGCAAAGATAGAAGTGATTTCGAGGGTATGGTCATCTTGCCTGCAAGGTTCTCAGAGTTGTCGAAAGCTTGATCCTCGTAAGCGTACTCAACAGGTTCCTCGTTCACGACCTTGTCTCCCGGCTCTACCCACAGCAAGAACACAAGCAATGGAACCACAATCAATCACGGGAAATGCACAAGCAACATGATGCAATACATGCATGATATGCGAGATGTGATATCCGATGCATATGCGTGCTCCGGAAGAAAAAGGATGAACAAGGCAGTAACTTGGCAAACCAAGTATTCCACTGGAAAGATGAGATGATTTCGGCCGAAATCGATATAAATATCACCGGAAACGGATGCACGGTTTGCAAATGGCAAGCAAAACAAGAATGACACGATTCTGTGATTAACAGCAAGATAGCACTTAGAATACATCAAGTAACGACGCTACAGCACTCCAATATAGCAACAAAGCATACGGCAGTGATCTACAGGAGATGCTTGACAAAAGATGAACACTGAGCGACGGCTAGATCACACCATAACAGGTTCAAACAAGCATGGCAAAAGTGCAAAAAATATCAGCTTCACAGACTTAATGAAAATACTGAACATGGCTGAAACAACATTAGGTAACAATGTTCAGAGCAAGCCAAACACATGCTACAGGAACTTAACATAGCAAAACAAGGCATGGCATGGATGTACTAACCATGAGCCAAAAGGGCATAGAAGATATGATGGAACCCATGTAAACATAGCAAGTTCCGTTAACAGGTTTCAGACTTAGCAGAAAACAGAGCATGGCATTAACAGAAATATGAAGGCATCTTTGTGAGCTCGATTCACTCATCACAATGCAATGCATGACAAAACAAGCATACCTACAGCAAGATGGCATGTTTATGAAGCTAACCATGGCAAGAGCAAGTTCATAGCATGTATGGATCAACTACAACAACCTTGACAAAATTAAATATCATGTTAACATTCTGCCAGAAACATTTTATAGCAAAAGTAGAGCAAGATTAAGACATGCTATGGCACTCCATAATTGCAATCAGGGGCATGGATGGATAGAGCACAACTATATATACAAAACATCCTTACTGAATATACTCAAAAGAAGCATGGATCTTACTGTAGACACATGGATACATGGCATCAAAATAACAGCAGGTAAAAGACTGCAAAATTCTAAGTCCCTGAAAGCAGAAACATCACGAAGCCTAGTTTGCATGCTTGTGCTAGTCACCACATAGATCACAAAAAAAAATGGCATACACCTCTGTAAAGATGGCACGGTGTCGTGGAATCGTCACGGCAGATGTCCTAGTGTGAGGACTTAGTCGTGAGGCCAACGCATCTATGCGGTAGCTTGAGAGGGGTTGGGCGGAATCGAGAGACGCAACACACGACAAGGATTTAGACAGCTTCGGGCCCCGGGAAATATCATCCGGTAATAGCCCTACATGCTGTTTGTGGCTAGGTCTCATTATGATCATGAGAGAGTCGCCAGTAAGCCGGCTCTTTGTGTCTAGCCCTAGAGATTGTTTCTTGTTTCTTGTCCCTCTTTGGGGTGCCCTGCCCCTCCTTATATAAGTTAGAGGGGCGGGTTACATGCGGAGTCCTAGTAGGACTAGGACTAGTCTATCTTTTCTTACAAGTTGAATACAAGTTCGGGTCTTACTTCCTCGTAAAGGAAATATTCGTCATCCCTTTCTTCTTAAGCCAGCCCACCAGAGTATAAGCCAGCCTGCTGGGCCTTGGGTCTTGTCGTCCGTCTGATCCGCCCGCCGGGTCTCCAGTGAGTCACAATGTCCAGGCGGGTTACCTGTGAATCGCCATGTTCGGGCGGATCACCAGTGAGTCGCCAAGCTCCAGCCAGGTCTCTGGTGAGTCGCCAAGTCTGGCCGGGTCATACCGCGGGGTATATCTCCGACATTAGCCCCCAGTTTAATTTGGATTTATCCATGTTAAACTGATCCTGCAAAATAACTCAAGAACAAATTTGACAGGTTGTGCTCCGAGTTAAATATTCTTGTAAGCCGGCACCTGATCATCTTTAAGTCCTTGACATTTTCTCATGGAATATCCGGGTCAATAGGCCAGCTTCATAATCCATTTGCTGACATTGGCTCTTATAAAGAAATATTATACGAAATAATCCATTTGAGTCGGTTTCCAAAACTCCGGCTTAATAAACATCTTAGACTCAAGATTCATCTGGTGATCTGCCAGTTTTAAAGATGTAGAGACTGGCTAGTTATAATTGCCAAAATTACCGGCTTGTAAATATTGATAACACCGGGTCATTATTATTGGTGACACCGGGTCATGATTGTTGCAAACACCGGGTCAATCTAGTCTGCTCCAAACTGAGAATTTGAAGATTTTTTCTCCCTTATATGCATATCACCTGTAGCCCCCAAGTCTTAAGAGGAGAACATAGTGATAACTTAAGACTTGCTTCAATATAAGTGTTGGAACCTTGAAGAAAGCCGGGTTATTCATCTCAATCATTAGTCATAAACTGAATATTCCACATATGTAGCCCCCAAGTGCCGGGTTGGGATGCCTGCAGCAACCTGGGACTTGTAATTGCCTTATGCTCATAAAAACATCAACCAATGTAGCCCCCAAGGGCCGGGTCAGTAAGATATTACCGAGCTGGGACTTTGTATATGATTCATTGATAATAAAGCATATGATGTAATCTCCACCATGGGGCTTGAACCCAGGTCCACAAGGTTAAGAGCTTTGTACTCTACCAACTGAGTAGTGGATCTTTCAATATAATGGATTAAGGCTTGTGTACCTTGAATTTTCGACAGGAGCAATTGGTAGCCCCCAAGGTCCGGCTCATTTAGAATGTGATGAGTCGGGTCTTCAATAAGTTGTGCAAACAATGACTTTGCATTAGCCCCCAAGTGCCATGGTACATGCTGGCAGTAACATGGGACTTGCATATTTGATGTAATATCAATTTTAATAATGTAGCCCCCAAGTGTCGGGTCGTAAGCCTGCAGCGACTCGGGACTATTCCTTCCATTGTAGAATAAATCATATCCATTGATAAAATAATAGCCATTGCGCCAAAGCGACTTTGAATACCTCATCTGTTGATAAGTAAACCCGGAGTTTAAATACCCGTCGGCTCTTGGCCGATGGCAATTTAATACGCCTCCATTGTAAGCCGGAATTTTTATAACCCGGCAGCTTATAGCCTTTGAGAAAATCAAGAATTGATAACCCTTTTGAGACACCAATTTCAATCTTTGATGATGGGCTTGAACATAATCATTTATGGAAGTCATAGCTCTGTAAATCCTGCACAGAGTTTAAAAAACATATGCCCTGGCGACTTAACGTCAAAGCCAGGGCGGGTAACCACCCAAATGTAGTCTTATCCTGCACACAAGTAGATCACAAGATCCCTTGGCGGTTTACCACAGGGCGGGTCACAATATCTCACATATAACCACTTTGATATTGAATTTGTACTGTCGGTTTACATGACCTGTGCAGTAAGGGTGATAACCCAATCCTTAGAAGCCAAACCTTCCAAGTATTAATATTGTCATATGCTGGCGACTTGTTCGTCGAAAGCCAGGGTGGGTTAATAGAAACCACATATATATATATATATATATGCTTCAGATATGAGCAAAAAGCTTCAAATAAAATCCAATTTTTTTTTGCAAAAAGAGACTTCAAAAATTTTGAGGCTTATGATTCGAATACGATCATATAGCCCCTAGTGGCTTTGGCGTTGCCGATCAAGAGGGTACCGACAGCTATGTTCTCTTTGGTTCGAATACGACCTATGTTTGAACAGGAAACCCCCAAATGACCTTGAGAGTTGTTTAACGACGCTGATTCAAATACGATCCACGTCGGTTCCCAAAAGGGGTTGAGCTATGATTCGAATACGATCAAGAAGCCCCCTAGTGAGCTCGGCAGTGTGCCGATCAAGAGGGTACCGACAGCTATGTTCTCTTTGGTTCGAATACGACCTATGTTTGAACAGGAAGCCCCCTAGTGATCATGAGAATATTTAACGACTCTGATTCGAATACGATCAGGGTCACACCAAAAGGGTTAAGCTAAATTCGAATACTATCAGCTCCCAATGGTCATTAAAGCAGGGTACCTATGTTTGGGTTGTGCTTTGTAAAGACTCTTTTTGGTCCCTTTAATTTTTGAACTCGAACTTTGCGAGAGATAAATTCTTTTTGAACTGGAAAAACCGGATATTGAGAGTTTCAAAGCTTTGTGATAGACAAATTTACCTTGAACCGGATTTTGAACCGGATTTGAGAGCTTCAAAACTTTGTGGCAGATAAATTTCCCTTGAACCGGATTTTAAATCGGATATTAAGAGCTTCAGTGCTTTGTGGGAGATGTCAAGTCTCTTGAGCCGGATCTAAACCGGAATCCTTCTTTTTAAGCCGGAAATTTTCTGACGGCCTTTAAACTTTTTCACCAATATGGCGGTAGCCTCCGGGACCGAATTATTTCTCCCTCCAATGACCCGGAATTCTTGAATGCATTGAAACCGACCAATGCTGCCGAGTCATATCATTGTAGCCCCCGAGTCTCAAGACGACTCGAGGAGTTGGCTTTGAGATTCTCCATATTGACTATAGCATAAGGTGTATGTCATTGGTGTTGATAGCGCGATGTGAATCCACAGAAGGTTGAGGTGACTGTGGCGGGTTATAAATGATCCTGTATGAGCCGTGTCAGCAACTCGGCCAATGGTCCCTTCCAACTGGCTGTTTGAAGTTAACCAAACTGTAGTGACGGCGACTTGTGCGCTTGCCCATTTGAACCATCCAGTGCAGACGGCGGCTGATAATACATGATAATTTGCCTCCAATTTTGTTGGAAGAAAAACCGGGCTTCCCAAGCAGTGACTTGCTCATACTCAATAATCAGCTCACGCAGACGGGTGTGGCCCGGTATGTTGATATAGACCAGGCCGCGAGAAACGGATGGTAAAGACGACCGTTGCATCAGAGGCGGCACAGACAGATGAGCCGGCCGTGGCGTTGTAAGCCGGTGCGGAAGGGCGAGTTAACCACATCGTTTTGATGTAGTGAACAATTGTCCTGCATCAACAATATTGCAGACCAAGACAAAGATAAACTGGTCTTTGATAAAAAATAATATGCACCAATAAAATATATTTTAGATGGATATCACCTGATGTGCCAGGCCGGAAATAATCCGCCATGAAATTAATGATTGCTAGGTGAAGTTGAAGTCGCTCACGGGTGAACCGGCCGCGGCGTGGTAAACCGGTGCAGACGGGTGAGTCGACCGTGGCGTTGTAAGGCGGCTCGAACGAGTGAATCGGCTGGCGCGTTGATGTAGATCGGACCGCAAGGGCGGCGGCTTATACGCGTGTCCGTGAAGTTGCGCAACACAGATGAATGCCAACAAAAAAGATGCTGGCGCATGCTCCATACCCGCAGTATATCAACACTTTGTAATGAATAATTTACCTACGTATAATAACACTATAGGGCAGAGTGATTGTTTTCCCAAAAAATTAACAAGTACTGATAAAAAAGTAAATGGATGGACATCACCTGATATATTCAGATGATATATGATCCTTGGGCCGACCAGAATTTTACTGGAACAGATGAAGGCCCAACAGCAGTGTGGATGCTCATCATACAATCAGCTTTTTTTTAATCTGATTTTCTTCAGACGTCTTATCGCATCTACTGTTGATATGTCGTGGTAATCCTTTGCCCAAACATGCATGCTCACGTGAAGCAGCTTCACCAAGCAACATTTCTTCTTTGTACAAATTGCCTCCTCAAAGTTTGAGCTTGAATTTGACTCGGTCCTGACACCAGAAAAAGTAACAACAGGGGCGTAACACGGCGACTCTGAAGGGGCGTCGGCAAGGCGGGCCGCGGGGCAAGGTGAAGCAGGGCGGAGGCAGCAGCTCAGATGCATCGCGGCGGCCCACTTGAAAAACGGAGCTCCTGCAACGCGGCGGCTCAGGTGTCCGATTGATTCGCTGGATGTCCGATTGATGGGGCTTGTACCCGTCACTACTGGAATCAGCTAATTTGCCATCTGCCAGATCTTTGCCGTCTGCTAGCTGACGGCAAAGAAGCTCTTTGCCATCAGCTACACATAAACAGACGGCAAAGAAAAGGCTGACGGCAAAGAAGCTCTTTGCCATCTGCCAGGTCTTTGCCGTCCGCCAGCGGACGGCAAAGGGACGGCAAAGAGTGTGGTGGCCCCCACCCCCCGCTCGTTTGAAAAAATCCTAACGGCCCACCTCTTTGCCGTCCGCTAGCGGACGGCAAAGAGGCAGAAAGGCGGACGGCAAAGGCTGGCGGACGGCAAAGAGGGCACTTGCCTAACGGCAGGTACCCCCCGCCCGTTACTCACTTCGTCCTCGCCTCGCCCTTCTCCTCCCACCCCGCCGCCGCAGCCGCCGCCCGCCGCGCGCCGCCACCCCGTCGCCCCCGCCGCCCCGGCTCCCCGCCGCCGCAGCCGCCGCCCGCCGCGCGCCGCCACCCCGTCGCCCCCGCCGCCCCGGCTCCCCGCCGCCCCACCGCCCCGTCGCCCCCCCGCCCCGGCCCCCGCCGCCCCGCGCCCCACCGCCGCCACGGCCCCCCGCCGCCCCGCGCCCCCTGCCGCCTCGTCCACTGCCCCGCCCCGGCCCCCCGCCCCCCATCCCCCCCGCCGCCCCGGCCCCCCGCCGGCCGGGCCCCCGCCGCCCCGCCTCCTCCACCGCCCCGCCCCGGCCCCCCGCCGGCCGGGCCCCCGCCGCCCCGCCCCGGCCCTCCCCCACAGTGAGCCCCTCCTCCTTTTTTTTCTGTTTTTTTTTGTTTTTTGTTTTTTTCTGTTTAAGTTTAGGTTTAATTAGTTTAAATAGTTTAGTTTTAATTAGTTTAGGTTTTTAGTTTAGGTTAGTTTAGGTTTAGGTTAAGTAGAAGGGGGAAGAAGAAGAAGAAGAAGAAGAAGAAGAAGAAGAAGAAGAGGAGGAGGAGGAGGAGGAGGAGGAGGAGAAGGAGAAGAAGAAGAAGAAGAAGAAGAAGAAGAAGAAGAAGAAGAAGAAGAGGAGGAGGAGGAGGAAGAAGAAGAAGAAGAAGAAGAAGAAGAAGAAGAGGAGGAGGAGGAGGAGGAGGAGGAGGAGAAGGAGAAGAAGAAGAAGAAGAAGAAGAAGAAGAAGAAGAAGAAGAGGAGGAGGAGGAGGAGGAGGAGGAGGAGAAAGAAGAAGAAGAAGAAGAAGAAGAAGAAGAAGAAGAAGAAGAAGAAGAAGAAGAAGAAGAGGAGGAGGAGGAGGAGACACCCCGAAGCCCCGACCCCGAAACAGCACCCCGACCCCGACACGGCACCCCGACACCGACACGGCACCCCGACACCTACACGACACCCCGACCCCCGACACGACACCCCCGACACCCCGACCCCGAGAACCCGACCCCGACCCCGACCCCGACACCCCGACCCCGAGCCTGACCCGACACCCCGACCCCGACACCGACACGGCACCCCGACCCCGACCCGGCACCCCGACCCCCGACACCGACACGACACCCCGACCCCCGACACGACACCCCCGACACCCCGACCCCGAGACCCCGACCCCGACCCCGACCCCGACACCCCGACCCCGAGCCTGACCGACACCCCGACCCCGACACCGACACGGCACCCCGACCCCGACCCGGCACCCCGACCCGACACCCCGACCCCGAGACCCCGACCCCGACACGGCACCCCGAGACCGACACGACACCCCGACCCCGACACGGCACCCCGAGACCGACACGACACCCCGACCCCCGACACGACACCCCGACACCCCGACACCCCGACCCCGAGACCCCGACCCCGACCTCGACCCCGACCCGGACACCCCGACCCCGAGCCTGACCCGACACCCCGACCCCGACACCGACACGGCACCCCAACCCCGACCCGGCACCCCGACCCGACACCCCGACCCCGAGACCCCGACCCCGAAAAGGTGTTCTTTGGCCTTCCAGAAGCCGACGGGGTCATATATTTGTGAATTATTAGTTAGGTCATATATCTTTCGATTTTGTTATGAAAAACATCATATATAATTGTGTTGATCGGGTAGTTTTAAATGTGCAGTTGTTTCATCGCTGCGAGGTTTGGTGTTCGACGACCTCGCCGTGCGTTTGACGAGCTCTGCCCCTTCGTTCGTGGGTGAGCACAAATGACATGTCCTCCTCCCCCATTAATTATTTGATCTATTCCGATGAAACTTGATAGCTAGATATATATGTGTCTTGAATCATCAGTATGCGTAACCAATATGTGTCTCCCGTTCGAAAGCGTCATAGTTATAAATATGCATGCATTTGCATATTTATAACCTTGATTCTTTCGAATTGTCCAACGCTATCCATGGACAGCCCGAGTATGTTTAGATTGGGTTCGTTTTCCCATATGCTTTGCTCCGGATCCGACGCATAAATTTTGTCAGTGCCTCCCCTGTTGTTCTCCGGGTACACATCCTCTCTGTTTATTGCAGAGACGTGTATCAGGAGAACAGCGGGGAGGTGCTGCCGAAATTTTGCGTAGGATCCGGGGCATAGCATGGGAAAATGAACCCAATCTAAACATACTCGGGTGGGATTAGGACCTATCATTACCTATTAGAGTGTAGGTTGCATGGACGTAATAAAATTGACAAAGTAGATCAACTGATGAATACATACATGGTGAATTATATATATATATTTGTTGTGTGTCTAGTAGCTCTGAAAGTCAAGATGAGTGATCGTGCGTGGATGTACACCGGTCACACTGGTCAGAACAAATGGAGCACTGAATGGTTCACAAAAACCAAGGGGTTTGTGCGAGCCGCATTTGCAAATGGCCAGAGGAAAACCTGGTGCCCCTGTTTACGGTGCGGCAATTGGGAAAAGAGGACAGAGGCTGAAATGGGCAAACACCTGCAGAAGAGTGGTTTTACGCCCGATTATACGGTGTGGACATTTCATGGTGAGTCTGCCCAACGTGACCGAGCTGAGGTGGATCATCGTCGCACCGACGAGCATGGTACCGGTATGGAAAACATGGTGCAAGACTTTGATGATGCTCGGGATTCGGACGAGGAGATGGAGGAATCTGCAAAGGCCTTCAATGAAATGTTGGAGTCTTCAAAACGTCCGCTCCATGAGCACACTGAGCTTTGTCAGTTGGATGCCATCTCACAAGTAATGGCTCTGAAGGCTCAGTTCAACTTGGGCAGAGAATGCTACGATGCAATGATGACAGTATTTGGACGCTTTCTACCCAAAGGCCATGTAATGCCTGCAAACCTGTACCAGTCGAACAAAATCCTCCGTGCACTGAAGATGCCCTATGATAAGATACATGCCTGTGAGAAAGGATGTGTCTTGTTTAGGCTTGACTATGCGGACTTGAACTGTTGTCCCATTTGCAAGTCTTCCAGGTATGTTGTGGTAGACAACGGTATGGGTGAGAAGACACAGACCAAAATCCCCGTTAGTGTTCTTCGGTATATGCCAATCGTACCAAGACTTCAACGTCTTTTCATGGTCGAAGAGACGGCCAGACAGATGACATGGCACAAAACGGGCAAAAGAACCGAACTAGATGCAGATGGGAATCTGATGATTGTACACACATCGGATGGTGTTGCGTGGAAAAAGTTTGATGAATTACATGGTGACAAAGCGGCAGATCCGAGGCATCCTCGAGTCGGCATCAACACGGATGGGTTCAGTGTGTTTGGTATGACGGCAGCCCAATACAGTTGTTGGCCCGTATTTGTCTTTCCACTCAATCTCCCCCCCGGACAGATTATGCAAAGAAAGAACATTTTCCTCACGTTGATAATTCCAGGGCCCAACTATCCGGGGAAAAATATGAATGTGTACATGCAACCGCTTAAGGACGAATTGCAAGAAGCCTGGGATAATGGGTTCAAGACATACGATGCCTATAGCAAACGGAACTTCATAATGCGTGTCTGGTACATGTACTCGACGCATGACTATTCAAAGGGAATCTCGCACCAGCCAGTGTTTCAAATCCAGTATCTTTGGATAACGAACAATGGCGGACCATTTCGTTGTATATCTTCAACAACCTGATAGAAGTGCGGCCGTACATCGAGTAAGTTCTCGGTACATAGTTTCGCAACTTCTATTTCCTTTGAACTGCTCTTATTCCTGGATATTTCATACAGTCGATACGTCGCCTTATTCTCGTATGGAGCGGTGATCCAAAAGGATTCTGTCGAAGACTATGAGCTTCTCGCAAAGCAAGGTGGCGGCTATCCCGGTTTCATCTCTTGGTTCAAACAAACGGTAATTTCTATTAGACTTGTAGGCTAATTTGTAGGCGGCTATCCCGGTTTCATTCGCTAATTTGTGCGTAATGCAACAATCATTTCATATTAAACTTGTAGGCTAATTCAGAGTCTATGGACGCCGAATTGAGACAAGTCGCTAATGGTTTTGACTATAAGGTCCGTTCATTTGACAAATACGACATCAACGGGTATCGCTTTCGTACCTATGGCAAAGAGCTATCTATGGCCGACCGAAAGTCTACAAATTGTTGTGTATCTGCTATCGGCGAAGGAGGTACCGAGTATTATGGGAGAGTTGAAGCAATTTATGAACTTCTATTCTATGGTGAAAACCCACCGAATGTCGTAGTCTTCAAATGTTATTGGTTTCAGCCGAAGGAGACTAGAAGAACTCATGAACATATAGGGCTAGTTGAAATCAACCAAAGCACCCATTTAGATTTTCCTGATGTCTATATTACGGCTCAACAGGCGACCCAAGTATTCTATCTACCGTGGGCCTGCCAAACTAATCCAAATCTGAAAGGTTGGGATGTCGTTTATGAAGTGCCGCCACGTGCTAGACTATCTCCCCCAAAGGAAGAGGATTATGAACCTCACATTAACCCAGACACATATGAAGGAGAATTCTTCCAAGAGACACGTCTTTCCAAAAAGCGTTTCAAGAACCGCTATACTTCACCCCAAAACATTGAAGTAGACAGTGACAGTGAATCCGACATCACCCCAGAGGAGGAACAAGAAGAGCCGGAACAAGAAGAGGTTACTGCTGCGGATGACCTGTCATTGCTTGACCGATTACGTCAAGGTGGCCTTGCACATGTTGATGCCACTGAACCCTATGAGCCCGTCATTGATTATAGTGATGATGATGATTATGCATTTATTGATGATACTGATCGAGATTATTAGTAGTGTCAGGTATTAAATTTTTTAATGTTGTACTTGATGATGATACACTTAAGTGATACACATATTATTATTCATGTCGGTCTTTTTTTATGTTGTACTAATTTCGTTTACTGTTTGTCATGGCAGGTGTTGAAAGATGGTGGGTGCTGGTCGGGAGCGCGCCAAGGCCCCTTCTTCCTCGGCGCGTGGTCTGAGGTCTTCGATTCCAGACGTACCTCTTCGCCGAGCGTTGCTGGACAGTATGTCCACACCGCCGGGCCCTTCTTCGTCCACCGCGGTGCCCAGCAGGGGACGAGGTAGGAAGAGAGGAGGTGGGGCATGTGGTCGCGGGAGAGGAGGTAGGGTGACTGCTAGGGAGCCTTCCTCGCCGCCACCCCCAGCTGTTTCACCCGAGCACGTGACTGCTAGGGTGGACTCGTCCGAGGAGGAGGCTACACGGACTCGGGTCCACGAGCCTCCGGTCCACGGGTCTTGGGCCCACGAGCCTCGGGTCGACTGGCCTTCGGCCCACGAGAGTTCGGCCCACGAGACCCCGGAGGAGCACACGTCCGGATGGGGTACCTGGCCGGATCAGCCCGAGGAGCCGAGTGGCCATGCTGATGATGGCGGGGAGCCGACTGATCTTGAGGAGGAGGGTGGCACCGTCTACCAGCGTGGTGCTACACGGCTCCCGTCCGTGCCGGCGACCCGCGAGCAGAGGTGGTTGATCTTCCCTGATGGGGAGAGGTACGTAAGTGCATTTAATATTTTTGTACCTTCTGCATTCACGTTTCTTCAAATAACTAATGCGTTGGCCTTGTCATATTGCAGGGGTTGGGACCACCATCATAGTGTCCGCCGGCCCAACTCCGTCCTTGGAGTTCTTTGCCGGCAAAACTTCCCAGGGTTTGTCACGTTGCCTGGTGAGGGTCGGCTTCCAGAGCTTGGGTTGAGCTGGGAGCACTACGTGGCTGCCCCGGCCCCGCCGGATGTCATTATCGACGGTGTCGTGTGCGACACGAGGGCAGACATGGTGATCAGGACGTTCTGGGTAATTTCTCCTTTACACATTTCAAAATCTTCAACTAGCTAGTTATTAATTGTACTAATCAATATTGTCTCATTTGGTTGCAGACATTCTACAGGTGTGAGGAGGGATACGAGGAGGAGTGCGCAAATGTTATCCAGAACGTCTGCAAGCGCCTACTCCAGAACTTACGGCACGAGGCTCGGGTGCAGGCTGTTCGAGACTACTACGCCTTGCGTGGTATCAAGAAGACCAAGCCGGCGTGCCGCGATAAGTTCCTGAGTAAGGAGCAGTACATGAAGGTAATTCTTAAGGCCTTCTACTTAAGTTCCTTCATTTAGTAATTCTTAGCCGTAGCGCTCAAGTTTCTATTTGCTAACTTAGGCGCCTCCGAGATGGTGTGCGGATCGGATGGATTGTTGGGAGGTGTTGGTAGATGAGTGGTGCTCACAAGAATGGCTAGCCCTCCACAACCAGGCCAAGGACAAACGTGCCCAAATGGAAGGTGTGCCACACCATCAAGGCAGCTCCAACTTATATAAGTTCGGGCGCAACTGGGTATGTGGTTTGCTTCATGATTCATGCAATTCATTCATCATGCTAGCTTGAGCCCTTTAGTTACTAATTTTCATTGTTTCTCTCTTTCAGGCACGCCACAATAAGGCGGATAAGGTGCCAGAGGTGTACGACCTGTATGCCATGGCCCACACTGGCTCTTACAAGAAAGTCAAGGCTTTCTCTCAGTCTGACCTCGATGATGCAAACAACTTCACCAACATCTCCTCCCACAACAAGCTCGTGAGATATAGAGATGAGGGGAAGGCGAGGAAAGGGGAGGACTTTAAACCGAGCCAGGGTCCCATTGATCCAGAGCTGGTGATGATATCTGGTGGCGGGAGGTCCCATGGCTCCATAGCCATTGGAGATGGACTTATCCGTTGTCCTAGCACTCTCCCGGAGATCAAGGCGTGCCAGTCGAGCTCCGCTCCTGAGATAAGGCCTCGTGAACGGCCAGTGCAACTCGCCATCAAGGTTAGTGATACGTACTCAGCTATCTTTCTCCATTACATTGTGTGCGCTTCCATCAATGATTACAAATGGTCATGTGAGTGGTGTTGCAGGCTGCTATACAGAGTGAGAGAGATAGAACGGAGAAACTTCTGGCGGAGGCGGCGGAGAGGCAGCGGGAGTTGGAGGAGAGGACGACAAAGATGATGGAGGAGGAGAGGGCACGGAATGACATGCAGGCAAGGGCCATGTACGAGCTCCTTGTGGTAAGTTTCTTCTGCAGATTAGCCAAAACATTCATGTAGTGTTTGTCTCATTACTAACTAGTATGACTGAGTCATCAAAACCAAATGTGCAGTCTGTGTGCGAGAAGACCGGTCAGACCGCTCCGCCGATGCCAGTGATTGCTCCTGGGACCACGGTGAGTTTAATTTGAATGGACATTACTTGCTAGTCTTAACATTTGTGTGTCATAATGCTAACGAGACATTGGAAATGATCTTTGGTGCAGCTTAACTCCAGAAACGCATTGCATGATCCTTCTCCAGCTACCGGCACTAGCCAGCCCGCTCCTACACCTCCCTGATCACGGTAAGTTTCTCTAGTGTTTTGCTTAACAAATGCATAAAGACCTAGACTTAGCTTTATTTCCTCCAATATGCTTACCATAATGACCTAGAGTTAGCTTCTTTTCCTCCAAAATGACTTAATAAGCTTACTGACCTCATAAACCATCCATTTTACCTAAGTTAGCTCTAAAACGATATGTACTTAGCTTACTTATGTCAAAAATTGCATAATTAGCTCATAAACGACCCATTTCACCTAGGTTAACTCATAAACGACCCATTTCACCTAGGTTAGCTCATAAACGACCCATTTCACCTAGGTTAGCTCATAAACGACCCATTTCACCTAGGTTAGCTCATAAACGACCCATTTCACCTAAGTTAGCTCAAAAAGATCCATTTCAACTAAATTAGCTCATAAATGATCCATTTCACCTAAGTTAGCTAAAAAACGATCCATTTCAACTAAATTAGCTCAAAAATGATCCATTTCAACAAAGTTAGCTCAAAAACGATCCATTTCAACTAAGTTAGCTCAAAAACGATCCATTTGACCTAAGTGAGCTAAAAAACGATCCATTTCACCTTAGTTACCTCAAAAACGATCCATTTCAACTAAGTTAGCTCAAAAACGATCCATTTCAACTAGGTTAGCTCCAAAATGACCCATTTCACCTTACTTAGCTCAAAAACGATGCCCTTCACCTTAGTTAGCTCATAAACGACCCATTTCAACTAAGTTAGCTCATAAATGATCCATTTCAGCTAAGTTAGCTCATAAACAACCCATTTCAACTTAGTTAGCTCATATATGATCCATTTCAACTAAGTTAGCTCATAAACAACCCATTTCAACTTAGTTAGCTCATATATGATCCATTTCACCTAAGTTAGCTCATAAATGATATATACTTCTTGTTCTAGTCTTCTTCTTGTTCTAGTCACCTATTTCTAACTTTCTTATTTACCATTTTGCAGATTTCATTCACTTGATGGAAGCTAGCTAGCTATGATGGAGTGCTTGCTTTTCCTTTGATGAAACTTTGCATTGTATCTAGCTTGCTATCTTCATGACACTTTGCATTGTAATATATATATGGATGGAACAATGTGTATGGATGGAACTTCCTTAT
Source organism: Triticum aestivum (assembly GCF_018294505.1). Classification (NCBI taxonomy): domain Eukaryota; kingdom Viridiplantae; phylum Streptophyta; class Magnoliopsida; order Poales; family Poaceae; genus Triticum; species Triticum aestivum. Next base: position 558,600,985 of record NC_057808.1, on the reverse strand, counting down.
GTATGAACAATGTGTATGGATGAAACTGATGTGATATGTGATATGAAACTTATGTGCTAGATATGTGTTGGATATGTGCTGGATATGAAACTTATATATGTGATATGTGCTGCAAATTGTGGGATTTAATAAAAAACAGAAAAAACAGACAATATGCAGCCTCTTTGCCGTCTGCCACCGACGGCAAAGAGCCTTTGCCGTCTGCGGCGGACGGCAAAGAAGCCACGTGGCAGCCAACTGTGCTTCCTGGGAGCTGACCCATTTGGTCAGTTTGCCTACAATGGCAGACGGCAAAGACTTTGCCGTCCGTGGCAGACGGCAAAGAACCTGCACTTTGCCATCAGTGGCAGACGGCAAAGAACCTGCCATCTAGTGACGTGTAGATGACATCATAAGGCGGACGGCAAAGACCAAAGGCTCTTTGCCGTCTGCGGCGGACGGCAAAGGTCTGCCGTTAGCCACTTAACGGACTGACATCGCAAATATTGCCGTCCGCCCTCTTTGCCGTCCGCCGCAGATGGCAAAGAGCCTTTGCCGTCCGCCGCCAGGAAGCAGACGACAAAGCAGCTGTTTACCATAGCCTTCTTTGCCGGAGCCTTTTGCCGTCCGCGGCTGACGGCAAAGGTCTTTGCCGTCCGCCTCTCGAGCCTTTGCCGTCCGCCATGGCAGACGGCAAAGTAGCTGTTTCCTGTAGTGCGTGATGTTTTTTTAGGCCGTCTTGCTGACCGTAGTACTGCTTTTGTTGGCCACATCTTTGAACAGAGCAAAAATACTAGTATTGTGTAATACCTCCATAAGCTTCTTCATCTTCAACCTGGGAATATGTGCCCAAGTCACTTTATGTAAGTGGTAATAACCTTTGAACCTTCTCCGTGGGATTTTTGTCTATCCTTGTAGTCTCCACATGATGAACAGGAGTACTAATTGAAAGTATTTGATGACTGGGTTGACCTTGGCTCTGAGTAGAAAGTTTTGGATCAAACTGGGTCATCCCTGCTGTGTTCTCGGCTCTGAAAGGTGAGCGGCAGCTCAGCAGCAGACGGCAGCGACTCTGTAGCAGGCAGATGCGATGGAAAAAACCTGAAGGCGGGTCACGGCCGGCGAAGCTGAGGCGGAGACCAGTGCGGCCTCGAGGCGGATGGAGCATGAGGCAGAGGCAGCCGGCTCCAAGGCGAGGTCGTGGCGTGACGGAGACGGCGGCTCGGAGCAGGTGACTCAGGCGGTAGGTCGCTGCGGCAAAATCAACTTGTCGGCCGGGGTGGTTCGACGACGGAGGAAACCATACGAAACCCCGCCGGAGACAGGGCAACTGAGGCCTGTCGCAGCCGCGGAGAGGCGCTCGTGAGGTGAGGCCGCAACGACGGAGATGCGCCCATGCCCACTTCTGAGTCATGGCCAGTTGGATCAATCCCCGTTTAAGTCATGGTCTTCCCTTCTTTTTTTTACGCCGAGCAATCCGGCTTAGATCAGTTTATTCTGTTATGTATAGCAACCTTGGCAACCAGTAATATGTCTCGGTGGACGTGGCATCTGATGGTAAAAACAAAGGCTGGACTAACTCTGTACTAGTGCCTCCGCACGTCATAGTGGATAGTGGCATAGTAGTTGATGATTTGTTTTTGGGATCCCTGAGAAGGAATCAATGATTGGTGACATCTGCAATTACGGCCGAAGAATCAAATAGCTGCCTTAGACTTTGACGCCACCCCATGTGTTGCAGTTTGGAATAGAAGCAGCAGCAGCGCCGGCGCACAGGACGACGCGTACGTACTCATCTCGGATTCGACGACTTGGATAGATGCCTCGGCCTCTGACCCGGATACGAGTAGTGGCTTTTGGGTCGAATCTGCAGCGAAAACTTCCATTATCTTGACGACTTGCGGCAGCGTACAGACGCATAACCCGTCTCGCCTCAATATTGCTCGCGCTGCTCAAACCGGCTTTCTTCATGTGGAAACTTGCGAACTTCTCGAACCCTAAAATGATCCCTTCAAGAACTCAACACCACCGTGCGCACGCCCCACGGTGGGCGCCAACTGTCGTGGAATCGTCACGGCAGATGTCCTAGTGTGAGGACTTAGTCGTGAGGCCAACGCATCTATGCGGTAGCTTGAGAGGGGTTGGGCGGAATCGAGAGACACAACACACGACAAGGATTTCGACAGCTTCGGGCCCCGGGAAACATCATCGGGTAATAGCCCTACATGCTGTTTCTGGCTAGGTCTCATTATGATCATGAGAGAGTCGCCGGTAAGCCGGCTCTTTGTGTCTAGCCCTATAGATTGTTTCTTGTTTCTTGTCCCTCTTTGGGGTGCCCTGCCCCTCCTTATATAAGTTAGAGGGGCGGGTTACATGCGGAGTCCTAGTAGGACTAGGACTAGTCTATCTTTTCTTACAAGTTGAATACAAGTCCGGGTCTTACTTCCTCGTAAAGGAAATATTCGACATCCCTTTCTTCTTAAGCCAGCCCACCAGAGTATAAGTCAGCCTGCCGGGCCTTGGGTCTTGTCGTCCGTCTGATCCGCCCGCCGGGTCTCCAGTGAGTCACAATGTCCAGGCGGGTTACCTGTGAATCGCCATGTTCGGGCGGATCACCAGTGAGTCGCCAAGCTCCAGCCAGGTCTCTGGTGAGTCGCCAAGTCTGGCCGGGTCATACCGCGGGGTATATCTCCGACACATGGCATAGATCAAAACACCTGTAGAGCTCATGCCCAAAAGATGCACACATCAAATGCAACAAAAATAACAAAACATCAAGTTCTGATAAGTAACAGCAGTAAACATCATATAGCACTCTTGCACCAGAGATTTGGGCCTCAAGATGGACTCAAACGAGCATGCCACAATGGAACAAAATGAAGAGCATCTCGTGGTGAACATTTCGATATATCATGCACGGAAAACGGAGCAGTATGCAATGAGATACTATGTGATGAACATAGCAACATAGTGTGAAAATATTTGGGACTTAAGAGGATTTTCGGGATCAACCTCTCCAGATCTAGGGTTCCTCGCGCGAACCGAGGTTGACCGGAGGAGAGGGCGACGGCGGCCGGAGCTCGGGGAGGCCGGGGAAGACGCGGGATCCGGCGTCGCGGGGAGGCGCGACGGCGACTCGGGCGGCGCGGGCACGGGCGAACGGCGGAGAGGCGCGGGCACGGGCGAACGGCGGAGGCGGTCGGCGGCGGAGACGAAGAGGCGGCGGGGCGCGGGTGCTGTCGGGCGGCGTACGGGCTCGGGCGGGCCCTCCTCGGGCTCGCCGGGCCGCGGGCGGCGGCGGAGACAGGTGGCGGCACGGGATTGGACGCGGGCGGCAGCGGTCGTGTCCGGCGCCGGGCGGACACGTCCGGCGGCGCGGAGGAGCGGGGGTAGGGTTGATCTGTGCTAAAATTTGGGGGGGGGATCACCTATTTATAGCTAGAGGGAGCTAGGAGACTCCAAATGGAGTGCGGTTTTCGCCCACACGATCGTGATCGAACGACCGAGAGCATGGAGGTGACTTAGGTGGGTTATTGGGCTGTTTGGAGGGGGGTTTGGCTGCAACACACAAAAGGCCTTTGCGGTTACCCGGTTAACCGTTGGAGCATCAAACGACCTCCAAATGGAACGAAACTTGACAGGTGGTCTACCCGGTGGTGTACCAAGGCCACTTGGCAAACCTCGGTCCATTCCGAGAACGTTTAACACCCGCTCACGAAAAGAGACAAGAGGGGGTGCGCCGGTGCATGTGGGAGTGCCGGATTGCAAAACGGACAACGGGGAAAATGCTCGGATGCATGAGACGAACACGTATGCAAATGAGATGCACATGATGACATGATATGAGATGCATGACATGAACAAAATGCAAAACGAGAGACAAAACCCAACCACGGAGGGAATATCATAACACATAGCTGAAAATGGCAAGAGTTGGAGTTACAAATATAGAAAGTTACATCCGGGGTGTTACAACACTCCACCACTACGAGAGGATCTCGTCCCGAGATCTAGGATTGAAAGAACTCCAGATATTCGGAACGGAGGTGGTCCTCGCGTTCCCAGGTGGCTTCTTGGTCGGAATGGTGCGACCACTTCACTTTCAGGAATTTGATTGACTTGTTGCGAGTCTTGCGCTCAGTTTCTTCAAGAATAGCAACGGGGTGCTCATGATAAGACAGATCTTCTTGGAGATCAATCTCTTCGAAGTTGATGGTGCGTTCAGGAGTCTTGAAGCACTTGCGAAGCTGTGACACGTGGAACACATCGTGCACGTTCGCGAAATTGGAGGGAAGCTCAAGTTGATAGGCAAGGTCGCCTCTTTTGCCAATGATCTTGAAAGGACCCACGTATCTAGGGGCAAGCTTCCCTTTGATACCGAAGCGACGAGTGCCTTTCATTGGAGAGACGCGGAGGTAGACATGGTCTCCGATCTCGAAAGCCAAGTCACGGTGCTTGCTATCATAGTAACTCTTCTGGCGCGATTGCGCGGCTTTGAGATTTTCACTGATGACTTTACACATTTCTTCAGCCTCTGTGATTAAGTCATTGCCAAGAAGTTGGCGTTCACCAGTCTCTGACCAATTGAGAGGAGTACGGCACTTTCTGCCATATAGAATCTCGAATGGGGCCTTGCCCGAACTCGCTTGGAAGCTGTTGTTGTAGGAGAACTCGGCATATGGAAGACAATCTTCCCATTTCATGCCAAAGGAAATGACACAAGCCCTGAGCATATCTTCAAGGATTTGATTGACTCGCTCGACTTGGCCACTAGTTTGAGGATGGAAAGCTGTGCTGAAGCGAATGTTGGTACCCATGGCCTTCTGGAAGGAGTCCCAGAACTTAGAAGTGAAGATGCTTCCACGATCTAAAGATATCAATTGTGGAATGCCGTGCAAGGAGACAATCCTGGAGGTGTATAGCTCTGCAACTGAGCTGCTGTGATAGATTCTTTGATTGGAAGGAAATGAGCCACTTTAGTAAGCTTGTCGATGACAACGAACATAGCATCATTTCCACGCTTGGACTTAGGAAATCCAGTCACGAAGTCCATTTTGATATGATCAAACTTCCATTCTGGAATAGCAAGAGGTTGGAGGAGACCAGCTGGTCGTTGGTGTTCTGCTTTCACTCTTCGACAGACATCACATTCATTCATGAATTGAGCAATTTCTCGATTCATTCGAGTCCACCAATACAACTGCTTGAGGTCATGGTACATCTTTGTACTTCCAGGATGAATGGAAAGAAGAGAATTGCGTGCCTCGTTCATAATGACTTTCCTTAGATCACCTTTAGGAACCACAATCCGGTCCTCGAAGAATAAAGTGTCTCTGTCATCAATGCGATAGGACTTGTATTTGGAAAGACCCTTGTCGATACCACGTTTCACCTTCTTCACCATGGTATCTAGGAGTTGTGCCTCATGAATTTGATCTTCCAAAGTAGGAGAGACTCGGAGGTTGGCAACAAAGCCTTGAGGAACAACTTGGAGATTCAGCTTGCGGAGAGCTTCACAAAGGTCCGGTTGGAAGGGCTTGAGAATTAAGCTGTTGCAATAAGCCTTCCTGCTCAAAGCATCTGCAATGACATTGGCCTTGCCTGGAGTATATTCAATACTCGGATTGTACTCTTGAATCATCTCGACCCATCGAGTTTTCCTGAGGTTGAGGTTGGGCTGAGTGAAGATGTACTTGAGACTCTTGTGATCGGTGAATATGTCCACTTTTCTTCCCAACAAGAGATGTCTCCATGTTATTAATGCATGGACAACTGCCGCCAACTCAAGACCGTGAGTGGGGTAGTTCTTTTCGTTGGGCTTCAACTGACGAGAGGTATAGGCCACAACTTTCCTCTCTTGCATTAACACAGCACCGAGACCTTGAAGAGAAGCATCACAGAAAACTTCGAATGGCTTGGATTCGTCAGGAGGAGTTAAGACTGGAGCTGTGACGAGTTTCTCTTTGAGAGTGTTGAAAGCAACGTCACACTTAGGAGTCCAGACATACTTCACATGCTTCTGGAGGAGGTTGGAAAGAGGCTTTGCAATCTTAGAGAAATTCTCAACGAATCTTCGGTAATAACTTGCAAGACCAAGGAAACTGCGGAGCTACTTGACATTCTGAGGAGGTTCCCAATTCACAATTGCAGACACCTTCTCGGGATTAATAGCGATGCCCTTGGCAGGGATGATATGACCAAGGTAAAGAACTTCATCAAGCCAAAACTCACATTTGGAAAACTTCGCATAGAATTGATACTCTCTGAGCTTGTTGAGCACCAATCGCAAATGTTTAGCATGATCCTTCTTATTCTTGGAGAAGACCAAGATATCATCGAGATACACCAGGACGAATTCATTGGTATAGGGGTTGAAGATGAAGTTCATCATTCGAGAGAATGTTGGAGGAGCATTGACAAGGCCGAAAGACATGACAGTATATTCATAAGAACCAAAGCTTGTTCTGAATGCTGTCTTGGGAATATCTTCTTCACGAATGCGAATCTGATGATAACCCATACGAAGGTCAAGCTTGGAGAAGACTTTAGCACCTTTAAGTTGCTCGAATAGCTCATTGATGTTGGGAAGTGGATACTTGTTCTTGATTGTTTTCTTGTTCAATGGAAGGTACTCAACACAAAGTCGGTCCGTGCCATCCTTCTTCTGGACAAAAAGAACACCACAACCCCATGGAGATGAACTCGGTCTGATCAGACCCAGACGCTCTTGTTCATCGAGCTGTTTCTTCAATTCTATCAGCTCCTTGGGTCCAAGCTTGTGTGGACGCTTGCAAACGGGTTCCGTGCCGGGCTCAAGATCGATAATGAACTCGACTGGCCGGTGAGGAGGCATACCCGGAAGCTCTTCTGGAAAGACATCTTGATACTCACAAACGTCTGGAATTTGAGAAATAGCATCCAACTCGCCCTTCTCATTGAGAGAAAACAACCGAATGGTTTCATCACGAGCGGCATAGATGATAACATCCTCAGAAGAGTGTGTCAATTTAATTTCCCTGGCGGCATAATCAAGTTGAGCCTTGTGCTTAGAAAGCCAGTCCATCCCGAGAATTAAATCAATATCCGAGTCACCAAGGACAATTGGCTTAGACAGAAATTTATAGTCCCCCATCTTGATGGAAACATCCGGAACAATCAAACTAGAACTCAAACGTTTACTCGGAGAAACGACATCCATGGGTTTACCCAAATGTGAACAAGTGAATTCATGCTTGGCAAAAAACGGTCTTGACATGAAACAAAGCGAAGCACCAGTATCAAATAAGACTTTTGCAGGAATATCATTAACTGAGAGATTACCCATTATCACATCAGTAGATTCCTCCGCTTGAGCTACATTCATCATGTTCACCTTTGCAGACATGGGATTATGCTTGACCACTGCATTGCTGGAAGATCTCACAGGAGGAGGAGGCGGAAGGCGCCTTTGGTTGAAGCACTTGTTAGCATAGTGACCTTTCTGCTGCCACTTGTTGCAAGTCACCTCTGAGAGTGGACGATGATAAGGAGCATTCGACTTTGGAGCTTGATTCTGAGACTTGTTTTGATAGCCAGGGTTGGGTGGGTGGGAAGATCCATGGCCACCTTTGTTCTTCTGCTGGAAAGGCTGACGAAACGGAGGAGGAGGAGGCAACCAGAACTTCTGTTGCTTAGCAGCCACTAGTGAGGAAGAAGAAGACTGAACTGCGTCCCTGACTCTCTTCTTAGAAGCCTCACACTTGAGCTGAGCAGCCTCTTGCTTCAGTGCCATATTGTAGAAATCATCATACTTGGCTGGCTCAAAAAGCACGAGAGGCAATCGCAGATCTTCTCTGAGGCCACCTCTGAATTGATAGATCATGCTCTTTTCATCAGGAACGTCTTGCTTAGCGAAGCGAGCGAGTTTCTAAAATTGAGTATTGTATTGATACACGGACATGCTGCCTTGCTTGAGATTGCGGAACTCCTCACGCTTGCTCTCAACAACACTTTGAGGAATGTGGTGAGCTTTGAAGTCTCGGCGGAAATCATCCCAGGTAATCACACGACCTCCTCTGGAATCTTTGTATTGTTGATACCACTCGGCAGCTTGATCCTTGAGTTGAAAAGAAGCGAACTTGACAAAGTCCTCAGGCCTGACATTGCTACATTCAAAATGCTTGTTGATGTCCACAAGCCAATCATCGGCGTCTGTGGCCTCGGCACAATAGCTGAAAGACTTCGGCTGATTTGCGAGGAACTGGTTGAGGGTAGCGAAGTGAGGCTGATTGTTGCCTTGGCCTTGATTTCCTTGGTTGCCTTGCCCTTGGGTGCATTCTTGCAAGAGTTGCAAAATCACCTGAGCATTGGCGTTGGTGGCTGCCATGATAGCTTGCAATGCCTCCGGAGGCGGAGGTGGTGGCGGAGGGTTCGCCTGTCTCCCCTCATTGCGTTCCGGATTTTGACGCGTTGGCGGAGCCATCCTGAAGAGGGTGACAACCATTAGCATCTTGATAGACAAATAGACAAGTTGAATCAACGGATAGAAATTGCAACATATAGTCTTCACAATAAACATTCGAACGATGTCGTGGAATTGTCACGGCAGATGTCCTAGGGTGAGGACTTAGTCGTGAGGCCAGCGCATCTATGTAGTAGCTTGAGAGGGGTTGAGCGGAATCGAGAGACGCAGGGCGGATCAACGCACAAGACAAGGGTTTAGACAACTTCGGGCCTCGGGAAACATCATCCGGTAATAACCCTACATGCTGTTTGAGGCTAGGTCTCATTATGATCATGAGTGAATCGCCGGTAAGCCGGCTCTTTGTGTCTAGCCCTAAAGATTGTTTCTTGTTCCTTGTCCCTCTTTGGGGTGCCCTGCCCCTCCTTATATAAGTTGGAGAGGCGGCTTTACATGTAGAGTCCTAGTAGGATTAGAACTAACTTATTCTCTATTACAAGTACGGGTCTTGCATCCTCGTAAAGGAAATATTCCTCATGCCTTCCGTCTTAAGCCGGCCCATAATAACACGTCCCGGCCTACTGGGCCTTGGGCCCTTGTCATCCGTCTGACCCGCCGTCGGGGCCATCATTAAGTCGCCAGGCTCATGAGTTGCCAATCTTCCGGTGGGTTACGATGAAGCGTCAAGTCCGGCCGGGTCATACTCCCGGCCGGGTCATACCGCGGGGTATATCCCCGACATTAGCCCCCAGTTTAATTTGGATTTATCCATGTTAAACTGATCCTGTAAAATAAACACAAGAACAAACTTGATAGGTTGTGCTCCGGGTTAAATATTTTCCTGAACCGGCACCTGATCATCTTTAAGCCCTTGTCATTTCCTCCTGGATGCATACTCAAGATCTTATAGCAAATCTCTTTTAACAGATATGTCCAAACCTTGCCAATGCAAAAAAATCTAGGCACTTCTTCTAAAAAATCCGGGTCAATAGGCCAGCTTTATAACCAATTTGCTGACATTGGCTCTTGTAGAGAAATATTATATGAAATAATCCATTTGAGTCGGCCTTCAATGCTCTGACTTGACAAAAATATTGGTCTTGAAATATTCAACTGATATTCAACCGGCTTAAAGATGTAGATCTTGCCAATTTATGATTGCCAAAATTGCCGGGTTATAAATAAATAATGCCGGGTCATGATTGTTGCAGACACCGGGTTAATCTGGTCTACTCCAAACTGAGATTTTGAAGATTTTTTCTCCCTTATATGCATATCACTTGTAGCCCCCAAGTGCCGGGTTCTCATGCTTACAGCAACCTGGGACTTGTAATTGCCTTATGCTCATAAAAACTTCAACCAGTGTAGCCCCCAAGGGCCGGGTCATTATGCAATAATGAGCAGGGACTTTGTAGATATAACCATGTAAACTTGAGCAGCAACGTGTAGCCCCCAAGGGCCGGCTTAGTAAGATATTACTGAGCTCGGACTTTGTATACGATTCATTGATAATAACATCATATGATGTAATCTCCACCATGGGGCTTGAACCCACGTCCACAAGGTTAAGAGCTTTGTACTCTACCAACTGAGCAGTGGATCTTTCAATATATTGTATTAAGGCTTGTGTACCTTGGATTTTCGACAGGAGCAATTGGTAGCCCCCACGGGCCGGCCCATTACAATGTGATGAGTCGGGTCTTCAATAAGTTGAGCAAAAAAAGTCTTTACATTAGCCTCCAAGTGCCATGGTGCATGCTGGCAGTGACATGGGACTTGCATATTTGATGTGATCTCAATTTCAATAATGTAGCCCCCAAGTGCCGGGTCGTAAGCCTGCAGCGACTCGGGACTATTCTTTTCCATTGTAGAATAAATCATATCCATTGATAAAATAATAGCGATTGTGCCAAAGCGACTTTGAATACCTCATCTGTTGATAAGTCAATCCGGAGTTTAAATACCCGGCGGCTCTTGGCCGATGGCGATTTAATACGCCTCCATTGTAAGCCGGAATTTGTACAACCCGGCGGCTTATAGCCTTTGAGAAAATCAAGAATTGATAACCCTTTTGAGACACCAATTTCAATCTTTTATGATGGGCTTGAATTTAATCATTTATGTAAGTCATAGCTCTGTAAATCCTGCAGAGTTTAAACAACATATGCCCTGGCGACTTAACGTCAAAAAGCAGGGCGGGTAACCACCCAAATGTAGTCTTATCCTGCACATAATTAGATCAAAAGATCCCTTGGCGGTTTACCGCAGGGCGGGTCATAATATCTCACATATAACCATTGATGTGTAACAAGGAGTCACAGATAAGCCTGTTATGAATCATAACTTTGAAACATAACTATAATAATAATATTATACCTGTGATATTGAATTTTCACTGCCAATTTATGTGACCTGTGCAGTAAGGGTGATAACCCAATCTTTAGAAATCAAGACTTCCAAATGTTTATGATTGTCATATGACAGCGACTTATCATCCAAAGTCAAACCGGGTTAAATAGCAACCACTCATATACACTTTAGATATGATCGAAAGAGCTTCAAATAAAATCCAAAAATTGTTTGCAAAAAGATACTTCAAAAATTTTGAGGCTTCTAATTCGAATACGATCATAAAACTGTCCCAAAGGGATTAAGCTAAGATTCGAATACGATCATATAACCCCCAGTGGCTTTGGCGTTGCCGATCAAAAGGGTACCGACAACTATGTTCTCTTTGGTTCGAATACGACCTATGTTTGAACAGGAAGCCCCCAAATGACCTTGAGAGTTGTTTAACGACGCTGATTCGAATATGATCCACATCGGTTCCCAAAAGGGGTTGAGCTATGATTCGAATACGATCAAGAAGCCCCCTAGTGAGCTCGGCAGTGTGCCGATCAAGAGGTCGCCGACAACTATGTTCTCTTTGGTTCGAATACGACCTATGTTTGAACAGGAAGCCCCCTAGTCATCATGAGAATATTTAACGACTCTAATTCGAATACGATCAGGGTCACACCAAAAGGGTTAAGCTAAATTCGAATACGATCAGCTCCCAATGGTCATTAAAGCAGGGTACCTATGTTTGGGTTGTGCTTTGTAACAGACTCTTTTTGGTCCCTTTAATTTTTCCTGAAAACTCAAACTTTTGCGAGAGATAAATTCTTTTTGAACCGGAAAAACCGGATATTGAGAGTTTCAAAGCTTTGTGATAAACAAATTTACCTTGAACCGGATTTTGAACCGGATTTGAGAGCTTCAAAACTTTGTGGCAGATAAATTTCCCTTGAACCAGATTTTGAACCGGATATTTAAGAGCTTCAGTGCTTTGTGGGAGATGTCAAGTCTCTTGAGCCGGATTTAAACTGGAATCCTTCTTTTTAAGCCGGAAATTTTCTGACGGCCTTTATACTTTTCACCAATATGGCGGTAGCCTCCGGGACCGGTTTATTTTTCCCTCCAATGACCCAGAGTTCTTGAATGTATTGAAACCGACCAATGCTGCCAAGTCATATCATTGTAGCCCCCGAGTCTCAAGACGACTCGAGGAGTAGGCTTTGAGATTCTCCATATTGACCATAGCATAAGGTGTATATCATTAGTGATGATAGCGCGATGTGAATCCACAGAAGGTTGAGGTGATTGGGGCGGGTTATAAATGATCCTGTATGAGCCGTGTCAGCAACTCGGCCAATGGTCCCTTCCAACTGGCTGTTTGAAGTTAACCAAACTGTAGTGGCGACGACTTGTGCACCTGCCCATTTGAACCATCCAGCGCCGACGGCGGCTGATAATACATGATAATTTTCCTCCAATTTTGTTGGAAGAAAAAAACCGGGCTTCCCAAGCAGTGACTTGCTCATATTCAATAATCAGCTTACGCAGACAGGTGTGGCCTGGTATGTTGTTATACACCGAGCTACAGGGATGGCGACTTGCTCACGTTCATTCGCCGTGTAATGTGACACGGACGAACACCGGGTAGTACGTTGCCAGCGCGTGCTCCGTAACCACGTTTTATAATGAATAATTGTCCTGCATATCAAAATATACGGTCCGAAGTAACTGTTCTTTTGACAAAAACAATGTGTCAAAAATAGACTTAGATAGATGTCACCTGATATGTTAGGCCGCAAATTATCCGCCATGGAGTTGATGGTCACCATGGTGAAGCTAAAATCAACCATGGATGAGTCACCCGAAGGAGCAAACGGATGAGTCAGCCGTAGCGTTGTACGCCGGTGCGGACGAGCAAATTGTTCTCCACGTCATAAACCGGCGTGGACGCGTGAACCGGCCGCGAGGGTGGACGGGCGATTCGTCCGTGGTGTTGTAAGGCGGTGCGGACGGGCGAGTCGGCCGGCGCGTTGATGTAAACCAGGCAGCGTGTGTGACGACTTGCATGTGTATCCGTCGAGCAACATGACACGGACGAACGTCAGTGTAGATTTATACGGGTGTGCACTCCATATACGTCATACAACACCTTTGTCATGAATGATTATCCTGCGTAAAAATATTACAGAACAAAGTGATTGTTTTTTTGACAAAAAACGATATGCGCTAATAAAACAAATCTGGATGGATATCACCTGATATTTATTTGTCGGATGAACGTGGATACTGGGATCAAAACATACCAAATGTCTACTGTCTCCACGTGACTTTTACCTCTTGTCTTAAATACACATGGAGGACCTGATTGAACAGCTCAGATGACGGTTGAACCGTTAGCATAGTGACCTTTCTGCTGACACTTGTTGCAAGTCACCTCTGAGAGTGGACGATGATAAGGAGCATTCGACTTTGGAGCTTGATTCTGGGACTTGTTCTGATAGCCAGGGTTGGGTGGGTGGGAAGATCCATGGCCACCTTTGTTCTTCTGCTGGAAAGGCTGACGAAACGGAGGAGGAGGAGGAGGCAACCAGAACTTCTGTTGCTTAGCAGCCACTAGTGAGGAAGAAGAAGACTGAACTGCGTCCCTGACTCTCTTCTTAGAAGCCTCACACTTGAGCTGAGCAGCCTCTTGCTTCAGTGCCATATTGTAGAAATCATCATACTTGGCCGGCTCTAAAAGCGCGAGAGGTAATTGCAGATCTTCTCTGAGGCCACCTCTGAATTGATAGATCATGCTCTTTTCATCAGGAACGTCTTGCTTAGCGAAGCGAGCGAGTTTCTGAAACTGAGTATTGTATTGATACACGGACATGCTGCCTTGCTTGAGATTGCGGAACTCCTCACGCTTGCTCTCAACAACACTTTGAGGAATGTGGTGAGCTTTGAAGTCTCAGCGGAAATCATCCCAGGTAATCACACGACCTCCTCTGGAATATTTGTATTGTTGATACCACTAGGCAGCTTGATCCTTGAGTTGAAAAGAAGTGAACTTGACAAAGTCCTCAGGCCTGACATTGCTACATTCAAAATGCTTGTTGATGTCCACGAGCCAATCATCGGCGTCTGTGGCCTCGGCACAGTAGCTGAAAGACTTCGGCTGATTTGCGAGGAACTGGTTGAGGGTAGCGAAGTGAGGCTGATTGTTGCCTTGGCCTTGATTTCCTTGGTTGCCTTGCCCTTGGGTGCGTTCTTGCAAGAGTTGCAAAATCATCTGAGCATTAGCGTTGGTGGCTGCCATGATAGCTTGCCATGCCTCCGGAGGCAGAGGTGGTGGCGGAGGGTTCGCCTGTCTCCCCTCATTGCGTTCCGGATTTTGACGCGTTGGCGGAGCCATCCTGAAGAGGGTGACATCCGTTAGCATCTTGATAGACAAATAGACAAGTTGAATCAACGGATAGAAATTGCAACATACAGTCTTCACAATAAACATTCGAACGATGTCATGGAATTGTCACGCAGATGTCCTACGGTGAGGACTTAGTCGTGAGGCCAGCGCATCTATGTAGTAGCTTGAGAGGGGTTGAGCGGAATCGAGAGGCGCAGGGCGGATCAACGCACAAGACAAGGGTTTAGACAGCTTCGGGCCTCGGGAAACATCATCCGGTAATAACCCTACATGCTGTTTGAGGCTAGGTCTCATTATGATCATGAGTGAATCGCCGGTAAGCCGGCTCTTTGTGTCTAGCCCCAAAGATTGTTTCTTGTTCCTTGTCCCTCTTTGGGGTGCCCTGCCCCTCCTTATATAAGTTGGAGAGGCGGCTTTACATGTAGAGTCCTAGTAGGATTAGAACTAACTTATTCTCTATTACAAGTACGGGTCTTGCATCCTCGTAAAGGAAATATTCCTCATGCCTTCCGTCTTAAGCCGGCCCATAATAACATGTCCCGGCCTACTGGGCCTTAGGCCCTTATCATCCGTCTGACCCGCCGTCGGGGCCATCATTAAGTCGCCAGGCTCATGAGTTGCCAATCTTCCGGCGGGTTACGATGAAGTGTCAAGTCCGGCCGGGTCATACTCCCGGCCGAGTCATACCGCGGGGTATATCCCCGACATTAGCCCCCAGTTTAATTTGGATTTATCCATGTTAAACTGATCCTGTAAAATAAACACAAGAACAAACTTGATAGGTTGTGCTCCGGGTTAAATATTTTCCTGAACCGGCACCTGATCATCTTTAAGTCCTTGTCATTTCCTCCTGGATGCATACTCAAGATCTTATAGCAAATCTCTTTTAACAGATATGTCCAAACCTTGCCAATGCAAAAAATCCAGGCACTTCTTCTACAAAATCCGGGTCAATAGGCCAGCTTCATAACCAATTTGTTGACATTGGCTCTTGTAGAGAAATATTATAAGAAATAATCCATTTGAGTCAGCCTTCAATGCTCTGACTTGACAAAAATATTGGTGTTGAATATTCAACTGATATTCAACCGGCTTAAAGATGTAGATCTTGACAATTTATGATTGCCAAAATTGCCGGGTTAGAAATAAATAATGCCGGGTCATGATTGTTGTAGACACCGGGTTAATCTGGTCTACTCCAAACTGAGATTTTGAAGATTTTTTCTCCCTTATATGCATATCACCTGTAGCCCCCAAGTGCCGGGTTGTCATGCTTACAGCAACCTGGGACTTGTAATTGCCTTATGCTCAAAAAAACTTCAACCAGTGTAGCCCCCAAGGGCCGGGTCATTATGCAATAATGAGCAGGGACTTTGTAGATATAACCATGTAAACTTGAGCAGCAACGTGTAGCCCCCAAGGGCCGGCTTAGTAAGATATTACTGAGCTCGGACTTTGTATATGATTCATTGATAATAACATCATATGATGTAATCTCCACCATGGGGCTTGAACCCACGTCCACAAAGTTAAGAGCTTTGTACTCTACCAACTGAGCAGTGGATCTTTCAATATAATGGATTAAGGCTTGTGTACCTTGGATTTTTGACAGGAGCAATTGGTAGCCCCCAAGGGCCGGCTCATCACAATGTGATGAGTCGGGTCTTCAATAAGTTGAGCAAAAAATGTCTTTACATTAGCCTCCAAGTGCCTTGGTGCATGCTGGCAGTGACATGGGACTTGCATATTTGATGTGATCTCAATTTAAATAATGTAGCCCCCAAGTGCCGGGTCGTAAGCCTGCAGTGACTCGGGACTATTCTTTTCCATTGTAGAATAAATCATATCCATTGATAAAATAATAGCCATTGTGCCAAAGCGACTTTGAATACCTCATCTGTTGATAAGTCAATCCGGAGTTTAAATACCCGGCGGCTCTTGGCCGATGGCGATTTAATACGCCTCCATTGTAAGCCGGAATTTGTACAACCCGGCGGCTTATAGCCTTTGAGAAAATCAAGAATTGATAACCCTTTTGAGACACCAATTTCAATCTTTTATGATGGGCTTGAATTTAATCATTTATGTAAGTCATAGCTCTGTAAATCCTGCAGAGTTTAAACAACATATGCCCTGGCGACTTAACGTCAAAAACCAGGGCGGGTAACCACCCAAATGTAGTCTTATCCTGCACATAATTAGATCAAAAGATCCCTTGGCGGTTTACCGCAGGGCGGGTCATAATATCTCACATATAACCATTGATGTGTAACAAGGAGTCACAGATAAGCCTGTTATGAATCATAACTTTGAAACATAACTATAATAATAATATTATACCTGTGATATTGAATTTTCACTCCCAATTTATGTGACCTGTGCAGTAAGGGTGATAACCCGATCTTTAGAAATCAAGACTTCCAAATGTTTATGATTGTCATATGACAACGACTTATCATCCAAAGTCAAACCGGGTTAAATAGCAGCCACTCATATACACTTTAGATATGATCAAAAGAGCTTCAAATAAAATCCAAAAATTGTTTGCAAAAAGATACTTCAAAAATTTTGAGGCTTCTGATTCGAATACGATCATAAAACTGTCCCATAGGATTAAGCTAAGATTCGAATACGATCATATAACCCCCAGTGGCTTTGGCGTTGCCGATCAAAAGGGTACCGACAGCTATGTTCTCTTTGGTTCGAATACGACCTATGTTTGAACAGGAAGCCCCCAAATGACCTTGAGAGTTGTTTAACGATGCTGATTCGAATATGATCCACATCGGTTTCCAAAAGGGGTTGAGCTATGATTCGAATACGATCAAGAAGCCCCCTAGTGAGCTCGGCAGTGTGCCGATCAAGAGGGTACCGACAGCTATGTTCTCTTTGGTTCGAATACGACCTATGTTTGAACAGGAAGCCCCCTAGTGATCATGAGAATATTTAACGACTCTGATTCGAATACGATCAGGGTCACACCAAAAGGGTTAAGCTAAATTCGAATACGATCAGCTCCCAATGGTCATTAAAGCAGGGTACCTATGTTTAGGTTGTGCTTTGTAACAGACTCTTTTTGGTCCCTTTAATTTTTCCTGAAAACTCGAACTTTTGCGAGAGATAAATTCTTTTTGAACCAGAAAAACCGGATATTGAGAGTTTCAAAGCTTTGTGATAAACAAATTTACCTTGAACCGGATTTTGAACCGGATTTGGGAGCTTCAAAACTTTGTGGCAGATAAATTTCCCTTGAACCGGATTTTAAACCGGATATTTAAGAGCTTCAGTGCTTTGTGGGAGATGTCAAGTCTCTTGAGCCGGATTTAAACCGGAATCCTTCTTTTTAAGCCGGAAATTTTCTGATGGCCTTTAAACTTTTAACCAATATGGCGGTAGCCTCCGGGACCGGGTTATTTTTCCCTCCAATGACCCGGAGTTCTTGAATGCATTGAAACCGACCAATGCTGCCGAGTCATATCATTGTAGCCCCCGAGTCTCAAGACGACTCGAGGAGTAGGCTTTGAGATTCTCCATATTGACCATAGCATAAGGTGTATATCATTGGTGATGATAGCGCGATGTGAATCCACAGAAAGTTGAGGTGATTGGGGCGGGTTATAAATGATCCTGTATGAGCCGTGTCAGCAACTCGGCCAATGGTCCCTTCCAACTGGCTGTTTGAAGTTAACCAAACTGTAGTGGCGGCGACTTGTGCGCCTGCCCATTTGAACCATCCAGCGCCGACGGCGGCTGATGATACATGATAATTTGCCTCCAATTTTGTTGGAAGAAAAAACCGGGCTTCACAAGCAGTGACTTGCTCATATTCAATAATCATCTTACGCAGACAGGTGTGGCCTGGTATGTTGATATAAACCAAGCTACAGGGATGGCGACTTGCTCACGTTCATTCGCCGTGTAATGTGACACGGACGAACACCGGGTAGTACGTTGCCAGCGCGTGCTCCGTAACCACGTTTTATAATGAATAATTGTCATGCTTATCAAAATATACGGTCCGAAGTAACTGTTCTTTTGACAAAAACAATGTGTCAAAAATAGACTTAGATAGATGTCACCTGATATGTTAGGCCGCAAATTATCCGCCATGGAGTTGATGGTCACCATGGTGAAGCTAAAATCAACCATGGATGAGTCACCCGAAGGAGCAAACGGATGAGTCGGCCGTAGCGTTGTACGCCGGTGCGGACGAGCAAATTGTTCTCCACGTCGTAAACCGGCGTGGACGCATGAACCGGCCGCGAGGGCGGACGGGCGATTCGTCCGTAGTGTTGTAAGGCGGTGCGGACGGGCGAGTCGGCCGGCGCGTTGATGTAAACCAGGCAGCGGGGGCGATGACTTGCATGTGTATCAGTCGAGCAACATGACACGGACGAACGTCAGTGTAGATTTATACGGGTGTGCGCTCCATATACGCCGTACAACACCTTTGTCATGAATGATTATCCTGCGTAAAAATATTACAGAACGAAGTGATTGTTTTTTGACAAAAAACGATATGCGCTAATAAAACAAATCTGGATGGATATCACCTGATATTTATTTGTCGGATGAACGTGGATACTGGGATCAAAACATATCAAATGTCTCATGTCTCCACGTGACTATTTCCTCTTGTCTTAATTTCACATGGAGGACCTGATTGAACAGCTCAGATGACGGTTGAACCGTGGGCTGTTTTCTTTTTCTTAATCTCTTTTTTTTTATCCAGCACCAAGCAAGACCATTGCCTGTACGTGGGAAGTAGTACTTCATGCTAGTCTCCTTTTATTTAATGTAGCACTGATTCCCGCGCTCATCCAGTAATAGTACTACTAAATCAATTTTATCTCTGTCTTGACACGCCCATGTGAAGCGGCAGCCTGACAGCCGCTATGCAGGGGCGCAGGCCACGGGAGTTGCAGGGCTCAACAGCTCGATCAGTAATACACATTTACGAAGCGCAGAACTAGTACTCCGTGTTGATAAGGAGGCCAGCGACGGCCGGTTTAGCGGAGGATTGATGCGAGGCAAAGGCGGCTTGCGGCGCGGTCGGCTCGAGGTCGTCTCGCGGCAGATGAGGTGATGGCGAGGCCGAGTCAGCACCGGGGCCCAGCTGTCCGGAGCTCTGTTTATTTGGTGACGCCGAATCAGGCTCTTATCCAGTCTTGTTTACAGTAGGAAAAAGTGATCTCCGCTCGGATTCGACGGGATGCCCTGCCACACGCAAACCCAAAAAATCCCTATGAATCTCAATCCCATATCCTTCGCCACAAAACGCTTCGTCAATCTTGGCTGATTAACTCATCATTGATGTGAATTTTTTCCCCGCCGGTTTTTGTTGAGCCGGAAAATTGCGAACTTCTCGAACCCTAAAAAAGATCCCTTCAAGAATTCAACACCACCGTGCGCGTGCCCCACGGTGGGCGCCAACTATCGTGGAATTGTCACGGGAGATGTCCTAGGGTGAGGATTTAGTCGTGAGGCCAGCGCATCTATGTAGTAGCTTGAGAGGGGTTGAGCGGAATCGAGAGACGCAGGGCGGATCAACGCACAAGACAAGGGTTTAGACAGCTTCGGGCCCCGGGAAACATCATCCGGTAATAACCCTACATGCTGTTTGAGGCTAGGTCTCATTATGATCGTGAGTGAATCGCCGGTAAGCCGGCTCTTTGTGTCTAGCCCTAAAGATTGTTTCTTGTTCCTTGTCCCTCTTTGGGGTGCCCTGCCCCTCCTTATATAAGTTGGAGAGGCGGCTTTACATGTAGAGTCCTAGTAGGATTAGAACTATCTTATTCTCTATTACAAGTCGGATACAAGTACGGGTCTTGCTTCCTCGTAAAGGAAATATTCCTCATGCCTTCCGTCTTAAGCCGGCCCATAATAACACGTCCTGTCCTACCGGGCCTTGGGCCCTTGTCATCCGCCTGACCCGCCGTCGGGGCCATCATTAAGTCGCCAGGCTCATGAGTTGCCAATCTTCCGGCGGGTTACGATGAAGCGTCAAGTCCGGCCGGGTCATACTCCCGGCCGGGTCATACCGCGGGGTATATCCCCGACAAACGAGGATGAACGAATGAATTCCATAGTAAATCATCACACTTCCATTAAGGTGAGAAACCACTTGATAAAGGGTTGATGAATAAAATAACAAGGTACGAGTGGAACAAATAAGTGGTAAGGATTACCCAATCACAAACCAAATATCTGCGTGAAGAAATGCTAAGAGCTACTTGAATCCCACCTATAAACTCCCGAAACTTTTTGGTTATGCAATCTGGTGTTGGGGATACAGGGGACACAAAATATATCACCCAAACTAGCAATCCCTAGATCCAGCTGTATCCATCTGTCAACACATAACCAAGAAACCTTCGGAAATCATGTACCTCAACCTTCGAAAAGCATCCGTTATACGAGTTATGGCAATACTCCCGAACTCCCGCCCCAGTACTGGGTGGCGTCAAGGTGATCTCACCAACAACTGCATAAAAGAGATTTTCGATGTCGGCGAAACTCAGGTATTCCAGAACTGCAACGATAAAATTGTGACGACAACACCTCGGAGCTCAACTCCCCGGGACACTGCCACAACCCTAAATGTCAGGAGGCACCAAGAACAATGTTCTCGTCACAAAACCATCGGAACGATTCCAAGATACCCGCGTGATCCTAATTTTTTTTAGTGAAATTTTAGGAGAGAAGAGTCAAAACTTCTACGTCAGGAGGCCTCACTAGAGTGACGAAGGGACTGAGGAGTAAAAAGAATCCTACTCTCCGATATATATAATCCTAAGACTCAAAACATTTTTGTTCTAGACTCAACAACGCCAGCGATTCGATCAAGCAGGGGGCTCCTAAGTCGGGGATGGCTCTGATTACCAACTTGTAACGCCCACGATGCGGCTATATCTCCCACGTGTCGAGGCACGACTTAGAGGCATAACCGCATTGTGTTATTGTCGCAACAAGGGTTATCTTCACACAATCCCATGTAATGAACAAGAATGGGATAACGAGAGTTGGCTTACAATCGCCACTTCACACAATACATAAATTAATTCATACATCATCCAAAATCCACACATAGACCAACTACGGTCAAAAACCAAATGAAAATAAGATAACCCCAAATGCTAGATCCCCGATCGTCCCAACTGGGCTCCACTACTGATCATCAGGAAACGAAACATAGTAACGACCACGTTGCTCGTCGAACTCCCACTTGAGCTCGGTTGCGTCATCTGCACTGGTATCGTCGGCACCTGCAACTATTTTGGTAGAATCTGTGAGTCACGAGGACTCAACAATCTCACACCCGCGAGATCAAGACTATTTAAGCTTATAGGAAAGGATGGGGTAATGAGGTGGAGCTGCAGCAAGCACTAAGCATATATGGTGGCTAACATACGCAAATGAGAGTGAGAAGAGAAGCAACGCAACGGTCGTGAAGCTAGAAATGATCAAGAAGTGATCCTGAAACTACTTACGTTCATGCATAACTCAAACCATGTTCACTTCCCGGACTCCGCCGAAAAGAGACCATCACGGCTACACACACGGTTGATATATTTTAATTAAGTCAAGTGTCAAGTTCTCTACCACCGGACATTAAAAAATTCCCATCTGCCTCATAACCGCGGGCACGGCTTTCGAAAGATAATACCCTGCAGGGGTGTCCCAACTTAGCCCATAATAAGCTCTCACGGTCAACGAAGGATAAACCTTCTCCCGGGAATACCCGATCAGCCTCGGAATCCCGGTTTACAAGACATTTCGACAATGGTAAAACAAGACCAGGAAAGCCGCCCGAATGTGCCGACAAATCCCGATAGGAGCTGCACATATCTCTTTCTCAGGGCACACCGGATTGTCCAAGCTTCCGATAGGCGAGCCCAGAGTTGCCCCTGGTGGCCACCGGCGACTGACGGGTTGGACCAACACTCAGAGGAGCACTGGCCCGGGGGTTTAAAATAAAGATGACCCTCGGGCTCGCGAAAACCCGAGGGAAGAAGGCTTAGGTGGCAAATGGTAAAACCAAGGTTGGGCCTTGCTGGAGGAGTTTTATTCAAGGCGAACTGTCAAGGGGGTCCCATAAATCACCCAACCGCGTAAGGAACGCAAACTCAAGGAACATAATACCGGTATGACGGAAACTAGGGCGGCAAGAGTGAAACAAAACACCAGGCATAAGGCCGAGCCTTCCACCCTTTACCAAATATATAGATGCATTAATTAAATAAGAGATATTGTGATATTCCAAAATATCCATGTTCCAACATGGAACCAACTTCAACTTCACCTGCAACTAGCAACGCTATAAGAAGGGCTGAGCAAAAGCGGTAACTTAGCCAAACAACGGTTTGCTAGGAAAGGATGGTTAGAGGCTTGACATGGAAATATGGGAGGCATGATATAGCAAGTGGTAGGTAGTGCAGCATAGCAATAGAACGAACAACTAGCAAAACAAAGATAGAAGTGATTTCGAGGGTATGGTCATCTTGCCTGCAAGGTTCTCAGAGTTGTCGAAAGCTTGATCCTCGTAAGCGTACTCAACAGGTTCCTCGTTCATGAACTCGTCTCCCGGCTCTACCCACTGCAAGAACACAAGTAATGGAACCACAATCAATCACGGGAAATTCACAAGCAACATGATGCAATACATGCATGATATGCGAGATGTGATATGCGATCCATATGCGTGCTCCGGAAAAAAAGGATGAACAAGGCAGTAACTTGGCAAACCAAGTATGCCACTGGAAAGATAAGATGATTTCGGTCGAAATCGATATAAAGATCACCGGAAACGGATGCACGGTTTGCAAATGGCAAGCAAAACAAGAATGACACGATTCTGCGATTAACAGCAAGATAGCACTTAGAATACATCAAGTAACTACAGCACTCCAATATAGCAACAAAGCATACAGCAGTGATCTACAGGAGATGCTTGACAAAAGATGAACACTGAGCTACGGCTAGATCACACCATAACAGGTTCAAACAAGCATGGCAAAAGTGCAAACAATATCAGCTTCACAGACTTGGTGAAAATACTGAACATCGCTGAAACAGCATCAGGTAACAATGTTCAGAGCAAGCCAAACACATGCTACAGGAACTTAACATAGCAAAACAAGGCATGGAATGAATCTACTATATGCATAGAACAAAAGTCCCTTACTGACCATGAGCCAAAAGGGCCCAGAAGATATGATGGCACCCATGTAAACATAGCAAGTTTCCTTAACAGGTTCCAGACTTAGCAGAAAACAGAGCATGACATTAACAGAAATATGAAGGCATCTTTGTGAGCTCAATTCACTCATCACAAAGCAATGCATGATAAAACAAGCATAACTACAGCAAGATGGCATGTTTATGAAGCTAATCATGGCAAGAGAAAGTTCATAGCATGTATGGATCAACTACAACAACCTTGACAAAATATAATATCATGTTAACATTCTACCAGAAACATTTTATAGCAAAAGTAGAGCAAGATTAAGACATGCTATGGCACTCCATAATTGCAATCAGGGGCATGGATGGATAGAGCACAACTATATATACAAAACATCCTTACTGAACATACTCAAAAGAAGCATGGATCTTACTGTAGACACATGGATACATGGCATCAAAATAACAGCAGGTAAAAGACTGCAAAATTCTAGTCCCTGAAAACAGAAACATCACGAAGCCTAGTTTGCATGCTTGTGCTAGTCACCACATAGATCACAAAAATACATGGCATACACCTCTGTAAAGATGGCATGGCATAGATCAAAACACCTGTAGAGCTCATGCCCAAAAGATGCACACATCAAATGCAAGAAAAATAACAAAACATCAAGTTCTGATAAGTAACAGCAGTAAACATCATATAGCACTCTTGCACAAGAGATTTGGGCATCAAGATGGACTCAAACGAGCATGGCACAATGGAACAAAATGAAGTCCATCTCGTGGTGAACATTTCGATATATCATGCATGCAAAACGGAGCAGTATGCAATGATATGTGATGTGATGAACATAGCAACATAGTGTGAAAATATTCGGGACTTAGAGGATTTTCGGGATCAACCTCTCCAGATCTAGGGTTCCTCGCGCGAACCGAGGATGACCGGAGGAGAGGGCGACGGTGGCCGGAGCTCGGGGAGGCCGGGGAAGACGCGGGATCCGGCGTCGCGGGGAGGCGCGGCGGCGGCGGTCGGGGGCGACGTGGCGGCGGCCACTCGGGCGGCGCGGGCACGGGCGAACGGCGGAGAGGCGCGGGCACGGGCGAACGGCGGAGGCGGTCGGCGGCGGAGACGAAGAGGCGGCGGGGCGCGGGTGCGGTCGGGCGGCGTACGGGCTCGTGCGGGCCCTCCTCGGACTCGCCGGGCCGCGGGCGGCGGCGGAGACAGGTGGCGGCACGGGATTGGACGCGGGCGGCGGCGGTCGTGTCCGGCGGCGCGGAGGAGCGGGGCTAGGGTTGATCTGTGCGAAAATTTCGGGGGGGGGGGGGATCACCTATTTATAGCTAGAGGGAGCTAGGAGACTCCAAATGGAGTGCGGTTTTCGCCCACACGATCATGATCGAACGACCGACAGCATGGAGGTGACTTAGGTTGGTTATTGGGCTGTTTGGAGGGGGGTTTGGCTGCAACACATAAAAGGCCTTTGCGGTAACCCGGTTAACCGTTGGAGCATCAAACGACCTCCAAATGGAACGAAACTTGATAGGTGGTCTACCGGTGGTGTACCAAGGCCACTTGGCAAACCTCGGTCCATTCGGAGAACGTTTAACACCCGCTCACGAAAAGAGACAAGAGGGGTGCACCGGTGCATGTGGGAGTGCCGGATTGCAAAACGGACAACGGGGAAAATGCTCGGATGCATGAGACGAACACATATGCAAATGAGATGCACATGATGACATGATATGAGATGCATGACATGAACAAAATGCAAAACGAGAGACAAAACCCAACCACGGAGGGAATATCATAACACATAGCCAAAAATGGCAAGAGTTGGAGTTACAATATGGAAAGTTACATCCAGGGTGTTACATTAGGTTGTGGGTTATCAAGATCAACAGGTGGTTCTATCTCAACATCATTATCTGGTTCTTTTTCATTATTTGGTCGAGTGTCTTCATGAACCGCATCATTATCTTTTTCATTATCACTAGGTGAGTGTTCATTACCAGACTGAGTTTCAGCATCAGAGATAGAAGTTTCATTTTCAGTATCAGGAGGTTTTTCTATTTCAGGTTCACTAGAAGTGTGCAAAGTCCTATCATTTTTCTTTTTCTTTCTGGAAGGACTAGGTGCACCTGTGTTATTTCTTTATGAATCTTGTTCAATTATTTTTGGGTGTCCCGCAAGATAAAGTGGTTCCTGAGTCATTTTACCTCCTCTAGTTGCAACTCTAACATCAAAGTCATGCATATTATGATTCATTTCATCAAGTAATTCTGTTTGTGATTTAGCAACTTGTTCTAACCGAGTTTGAACGATAGAAGCATGTTTTCCAACACCTCTAACATCATTTGAGATTCTAAATAACAAGTCACTCAAACGAGCAATCATATCGGAATTATATTTCAATTGTTTCATAACATTTGCATTGAAGTGATCTTGTTTTCTAATGTAATTTTCAAACTCATAAAGGCATTGACTAGGATGCATATTGTGAGGATTATCATTTTCATTGAACTTCATAAGAGAATTTACCTGTACCACGTTAGGCAGTGGTGGTGTATTAAGCTCATGGATTTCTTCAATAGGAGGTAAATTTTTAACATCCTCAACTTTAATACCTTTTTCCTTCATAGATTTCTTTGCCTCTTGCATATCTTCAGGACTGAGATATAATATACCCCTCTTCTTCGGAGTGGGTTTAGGCGGTGGCTCAGGAATAGTCCAATCATCATAATTTTTCAAAATGTTATTCAATAATTCTTCAGCTTGAGCAATAGGTTGATCCCTGAAAACACAACCAGCACAACTATCTAGGAAGTCCCTAGAAGCATCGGTTAGTCCATTATAGAAGATATCAAGTATTTCATTTTTCTTAAGAGGATGATCAGGCAAAGCATTAAGTAACCGGCAAAGCCTCCCTCAAGCTTGTGGAAGACTCTCTTCTTTAGTTTGCACAAAGTTAAATATTTCCTGTAAGGCAGCTTGTTTCTTATGAGCAGGAAAATATTTTTTAGAGAAGTAGTAAATCATATCCTGGGGACTACGCACACAACCAGGAATAAGAGTATTGTACCAAGCTTTAGCATCACCCTTTGACGAGAAAGGAAATAATTTGAGAATAAAGTAATAGCGAGTCTTCTCATCATGAGTAAAAAGGGTGGCTATATCATTCAATTTAGTAAGATGTGCCACAACAGTTTCAGTTTCATAACCATGTAAAGGATCAGATTCAACCAAAGTAGTTAACTCTGGGTCGACAGAGAATTCATAATCCTTATCATCAATAAACATAGGTGAAGTATCAAACTTAGGATCACATTTCATTCTAGCATTCAGAGATTTTTCTTTATACTTGCATAACAATTTCTCTAGATCATCTCTATCCTTACAAGCAAGAATATCGCTAGTTGTTTCTTCACTCATAAAATAACCTTCCGGTACCTTAGGCAATTCATATCTAGGAAGTCTAGTTGTAGCAGGTGTTTCAAGAGTTTCAGTTTCAAGCTCATCATCAGATTCAACAACATCATGTTGTGTAACTCTAGCAATTTGTGCATCAAGAAAATCACCAAGTGGCACATCATCATTATCAAGCAAGGTACTAGCATCATCATAAGCATCATTCATAGTAGAAGTAGCATCATCAATAACTTGCAACATATCAGAATTAATAGCATGTGGTGGTGTTGCAAGTTTACTCAAAACAGAAGGTGAATCTAAAGTAGAACTGGATGGTAGTTCCTTACCTCCCCTCGTCTTTGAGGGAAATATCTTAGTCTTTGGATCCTTCAGATTCTTCATAGTGATAATATGATAATAATCCCAAGTGACTCAACAAATATTGCTATGCTCCCCGGCAACGGCGCCAGAAAAAGGTCTTGATAACCCACAAGTGTAGGGGATCGCAACCGTTTTTGTGGGTAGAGTATTCAACCCAAATTTATAGATTCGACACAAGGGGAGCCAAACAATATTTGAAGGTATTAGAAGCAGAGTTGTCAATTCAACCACACCTGGAGATTAATTATCTGCAGCAAAGTGATCAGTAGCAAAGTAGTTTGATAATTTGATAATAGTGATAGCAGCAACGGTAACAGTAACAGTGATAGCAGTATTTTTGTAGCAAGTGTAACAGTGATGATAACAATAGTAACTTAGCATAAAAAAATATAAGATAAATTCGTAGGCATTGGATCGGTGACTTGTTGGATGATATTCATCATCTGATAGTTATAACCTAGGGCGATACGGCACTAGCTCTAGTTCATCGATATAATGTAGGCATGTGTTCTGTAAATAGTCATACGTGCTTTATTAAAATAACTTGCATGACATCTTTTGTCCTACCCTCCCGTGGCAGCGGGGTCCATATTGGAAACTAAGGGATATTAAGGCCTCCTTTTAATAGAGAACCGGAACAAAGCATTAACACGTAGTGAATACATGAACTCCTCAAACTACGGTCATCACCGAGAGTGGGCTCGGTTGTTGTCACTCCGGGTTCGTCGGATCATAACCGTAGTAGGTGACTATAAACGGTTCAGATCTGAGTTCATGGCACCCGGGCCCAAAGTGACAAGCATTAAGCATAGCAAAGTCATAGCAACATCAATCTAAGAACATAGTGGATACTAGGGATCAGGCCCTAACAAAACTAACTCGATTACATGATGAATCTCATCCAACTCCTCACCGACCAGCGAGCCTACGAAGGAATTACTCACTCCCGGTGGGGAGCATCATGGAATTTGTGGCACCCCGGCTCAGAGAAACCAGAACGCCCCGTATTCCAGCCCAGAGATCGAGGAGAAGTCTCTGGAATACGTCACTGCTTGACATAGAACAAATCAGCTCTTATTACAAGAATAAATACAAAGGTCTGATGTTACAAAGGAGCACATCAGCACGGCGACACTACGCCTGCTATACTACACTTGCTCTATGCTAGCAGCGAAACAACTCGTAGCAGCGGAATACTTCTAGCAGTGGAACAACGACGAAGGTGGTGAACTCCACTCCGCAGGGACTCTGGCTGGGACACGATCTAGCTCACATGAACGTACACCTCGACAAACAATCACGTCATCACTTGCAATCTGGCATGACACGCCAGGTCAGTACATTGAATGTACTTGCAAGCTCACAACAACCATAAACATCAAGGCAAGACAATAACATAGCATTAATCAGGTTGATTAATTAACCACTACCCTGATGAAGCAACTACTAAGCATGGTATGTAACTAATACAGTACTGATAAATCACCATCTCAGATCTCCATAACCATATCTCTCTGGGCTCATCGGCCAAGCAATATACCATCTGGATCACCTCGTGATCAAAACCAAACGGTGATCTTTCCGGCGATCACTACCATGACCAACACTTGGTCTCCCACATCATCATCAACATCCTGCCAATCTGTACTGCTCAAAATATCAACATATATATATATATATATATATATATATATCACCTATAAGTCATTCCGTCATGTGAGTGTTGATCGAACGGTGGGACCTAGTACGAACCCATGCGCATGACCGAGGACGCGGCTATCGATAGATTTAATTACACACTCTGCAGAGGTAGCGCACTTTACCCACACCACAGAACCCATGGCCTCGTACTCCCATTCGGGTGGACCAATGGCGTTCCGACAAAACCGATCTACTGCCATGACACTCTCCCGGCCACTCGGACTCACTCCCCTTAGGGCTAGTCCTGGGTGGCCCCGTGTCTACCAAAGACACAACGACCACCGTCGTGGTCAAAACATAAACGTCCCAAACGGGGACAAAAAGGCGCCTAACAACTACGGGCACATAAGGTTATGTCCGCCTACCTGATCAGGGTAGCGCGCCCCCATAACCTTCCCTCGTTGGAGGCACCGGCGAGAGGCACGGCAATAGACCGCATTAGGGCCTTTCCCATAAAAGGCAAATGTGGTTGCACTGGAAAAGCCCGGTTCGGTGGCACCTGACCAACTTAATGACGGAATTTATCCCCAAAAAATATAACTGTGATAACTGATACTCCGATATCAACTACCAAACTATAATCCAAGTCATAGCAATATCCAACAAATAATCCAAGCATAATATCATCATCTCAAAATACTCCAAGGGTAGCACAACACTACAGTCATGATGAATCCGAAACCATAATCCTACTACTCCAATAACAAGAATAAAACTATTCGGCTAAGATCCACATGTAAACATCATCCCCTAAAATAATACTCCAACAACAGAACATCAACTAGCATCATGAAAATAATCATACTAACCACTAATAATCCAAAGGCAGCATGATATCCAAAGTAATACTCCAAAATATAATAACAGATACCATCATGAAAATAATCATAATAGCTACTAAGAATCCAAAGGCACATGTCATCCACATACTCATAAAAAATATAATCCGAGAACTACAAGCAATGTCATGGCAATAGCAAGATCAAAACAATACTCCGAGAATGCCATGAACAAATCAGAAGTAGCTAGAACAATATTTTAAACAAGTTTAAATAAGGAAAACATGTCATTGCATTGCAATCATGCAAATGGAGGGTGTGGCTTGCCTGGGGTTGGAAGAAATCACCGGGAGAAAGTGCGAGAAACTCGCGGAAAGGATCGCCGGAAAACATACTCTCTCAGAGGGGGGCTGAATAAGGGCAGGGGCAAAATAACCATTTTCAGAATTTCAAAACAAGGTGAAAATGATTCCATCAGAACGGGCTCGACGAAACGAAGAAGTGGGCGTTGGATTCACCTCAAACGGAGTTGCGAGCAAAAAGTCATAAGCGCTTCAAATCCAGGAACCAATCTATAAAATAAACTCTACAAACAGGCCCCTGAGCTGAAAAACAGAAAGCACATTTAGTTGAATACGCCTTCCACCAGAGAAAACGTATTTCTAGCTGTAGTTAAGAGGAAATACGCTTTCCTAGAAGGAAAACATACTTCTAACCGAACTTAGACCAAAATACGCTTTCCCTTAAAGAAAACGCATTTCAGCAAATGTGTTTCCACTTATCCAACTAGGCAAACACTAGGCCGGCTTGTGTGACGCTGACGTGCGGGTCCCACACAGGTGGGGCCCGTCACTTATCCACGTTGGACCGGGCGGGGTCAACGTCGTGCGGCTGACTGGTGGGGTCGAGGCGACGCGGGGCCCGCCTGGCTTGGTCAGCGCCTTCAATCTCTCGCTCGCTGCGATGTAGAGGACAACCGCGCGCGCCGGCGACAGGCCGGGAGGCTCCGGTCACCTCTGGCCGGGGAAAGACCGCCGGCGGGATCGGGGAAGGACGCCGCATCCATCTGGCTGGGTCACGGTTGCCGGGGAGGGGTGGAGCACGAGATAGCCGCGGTGGCAGAGAGCAACGGCGGCGGGAAAGGTTGGGGGCACGCAGCCTGGGGCTCTCCGGCGAGAGGGTGGGGTGGCGGAGAGGTTCACCGGAGCATGGGGAAGACTCTGGTGGCTACAGAAAGGAGGGGGAGGGCTCGACACGCTCGGATTTAGGCCGGAGGGGGCGGCGGCCATGGCGGCCATGGGAGGGACAGAGAGCTCTAGGAGCTCGGGCGAGTGGTTGGGGAGGGAGCGGGAGATGAGGTGAGGTCGATTGTGAGCTCGAGAGGCCTCGGGGGTGGCTTATATAGCCGAGGGGAGGGGGAGCCGTGCTGGTGCCGCCGCAGACGCATGTCCGGCGCCGCGGACGCATGTGCACGCGCATGAGCTCGGGGTTAGGCGACGAGGAGGAGCAGTGGAGGCTCTCACGGGGCAGAGGAGGCCAAGGGGGCGCAGGGAGGAAGAAGACGGCGACGAACCGAGCCAAAACGCCACTGTGCTCTGGTGGGCGTTCGGCGGCGAGCGTCGGTGAGCATCGGTGAGAGGTTTTACTGAGAGGGAGAGAGGTCCAGGAGGACGGCGACGGCGCGGTAAATCTATTAGACATGCTAGTGCTCGCTGAGACGCCGAGCAGAGGAGGGGCCCGAGCAAGAAGCCATTCAGCTCGCGTCCATGGCATGCCAGAGAGGTGGTGATCACGTGAGCTGGAGAGGAGAAGGTGCCAACGACTGGAAGATGTTGTCTAGGGCGTAGTCCATCCAGGGGAGGTTTCAACTCCGGTGGTAGCTTGGTTAAAAGTGATCTGGTTAAATGGTAAGAACCCTCTGAAGTTTACTGCAGTAAATTTGGGTGAGCACTAGTGATCAACAGGAATGATTTTGGATCCAATGGAGTTGTCTGCGAGGTTGAGGTAAAGAAGGACTTTCATCCTGGTAACTTTGAGAAAGTTTGGACCAAGATAAATCATAGTTGCTTTGCAACTGACCAAAATGGTCCAGAAACTTGATGAGGAAGGTGCACTCACATGGAGTGTCAAATTGAGCTCAAATTGGTCAAGGCGGAGTCATTTGATCCTATGAAGATGCTCAAAAAGTCTCATACCAATTGGCCAAGCCAAACTGGTACTTGCTTCACAAACATCTCCTCTGGACAGAAACTTGCAAAAATTCTAGAGGAATAATGGCTTGATGAGCCATGCCCAAAATAGGTGGAGGTAGGTTATATGGATAACAGAAGGCCTAGAAAAATTGGCAGCCATAATGGAGCAAGATAAAATATACTTGCTTCACAAACTGAAATTTTGGGCAGAATCAAAGAATTGAAGATGAGCTCACATGGAGGCATGACATGAGCTCTATTTTGGTGGAGGGATATGATATGATGATATGAGGGATCATGCAAAATGGCAACTCATTTGGATATTCCTAGCTTGCACCTCCTTCACAAAGCTTCTTTCTGGATAGAAACTTTGGAAAATGATAATTAAATAATTACTAGGCAAATGAGGTTGCATTTTGGCATGTGTCAATTATATTGACAGGAAAAGGTGTCCAAGGAGTTTGAGGTCAATTGGGAAAAGGAAAATAGCACTTGCTTCACAATGTGCCATTTAGGGCAGAATAGGAAATGAATTATTTGAGCAAGATGATAAACATGATAAATGAAATATTTTGCCATATTTGAGAAAGATATGACCCAAAAAATTTATGAGAATTATTTGGGAATTTTAGGAGTGATGGAAATAAAGATTGCTTAACAACCTAGGGCAGACAGGGTTATTCCTTTAATAGAAAAAGGAATATTCCTGAGAAAAAGAGATTAGGGTTTGGTCAAGCAGTGGAGTGACATGATCTTGGCAAGGTTTTGAGAATGATGAGCCACTTGGGAGGGGAAATGAGGATGATTTCCCAGGTGACAAGGCCACAGAACCACTCCAAAAAGAAAACAAAGCAAAAACCAATAAATCAAAAAGAAAAAGAAAAGGGCCAAAATCCAGGCTGTTACAGAATTGGTGATGGAGATTGGTTGGTGATGACGAAGAACGAAGATCCCCCTCTCCGGAGCCCTGAACGGACTCCATATCTGCCCTCCCGAGGAAGAATAGGGCTTGGCGGCGGCTCCGTCTCATGGAATGCGATAATTCTTTCTCCCTCATTTTTTCTGGAATAATGTGAATTTATAGTATCAGGTGGATTGATAACCCACAAGTATAGGGGATCGCAACAGTTTTCGAGGGTAGAGTATTCAACCCAAATTTATTGATTCGACACAAGGGGAGCCAAAGAATATTCTCAAGTATTAGCAGTTGAGTTGTCAATTCAACCACACCTGGATAACTTAGTATCTGCAGCAAAGTATTTAGTAGCAAAGTAATATGGAAGTAATGGTATCGGTGGCAAAAGTAATATTTTTGGGTTTTGTAGTGATTGTAACAGTAGCAACGGAAAAGTAAATAAGCGAAGAACAATATGTGAAAAGCTCGTAGGCATTGGATCAGTGATGGAGAATTATGCCGGATGCGGTTCATCATGTAACAGTCATAACATAGGGTGACACATAACTAGCTCCAATTCATCAAATGTAATGTAGGCATGTATAACGAATATAGTCATACGTGCTTATGGAAAAGAACTTGCATGACATCTTTTGTCCTATCCTCCCGTGGCAGCGGGGTCCTAGCGGAAACTAAGGGATATTAAGGCCTCCTTTTAATAGAGTACCGGACCAAAGCATTAACACATAGTGAATACATGAACTCCTCAAACTATGGTCATCACCGGGAGTGCTCCCGATTATTGTCACTTCGGGGTTGCGGGATGATAACACATAGTAGGTGACTATAGACTTGCAAGATAGGATCAAGAACTCACATATATTCATGAAAACATAATAGGTTCAGATCTGAAATCATGGCACTCGGGCCCTCGTGACAAACATTAAGCATAGCAAAGTCATAGCAACATCAATCTCATAACATAGTGGATACTAGGGATCAAACCCTAACAAAACTAACTCAATTACATGATAAATCTCATCCAACCCATCACCGTCCAGCAAGCCTACGATGGAATTACTCACGCACGGCGGTGAGCATCATGAAATTGGTGATGGAGGATGGTTGATGATGACGACGGCAACGGATTCCCGTCTCCGGAGCCCCGAATGGACTCCAGATCAGCCCTCCCAAGAGGTTTTAGGGCTTGGCGGTGGCTCCGTATCGTAAAACGCGATGAATCCTTCTCTCTGATTTTTTTCTCCCCGAACACGAATATATGGAGTTGGAGTTGAGGTCGGTGGAGCGTCAGGGGGCCCACGAGGCAGGGGGCGCGCCCTTGGGGGGGGGGGGGTAGGCGCGCCCCCACCCTCGTGGACAGGGTGTGGGCCCCCTGGCGTGGATTCTTCTTCCATTATTTTTAATATTTCCAAAAATATGTTCCACGGAGTTTCAGGTCATTCCGAGAACTTTTGTTTCTGCACATAAATAACACCATGGCAATTCTGCTGAAAACAGCGTCAGTCCGGGTTAGTTCCATTCAAACCATGCAAGTTAGAGTCCAAAACAAGGGCAAAAGTGTTTGGAAAAGTAGATACGACGGAGACGTATCAACTCCCCCAAGCTTAAACCTTTGCTCGTCCTCAAGCAATTCAGTTGACAAACTGAAAGTGATAAAGAAAAACTTTTACAAACTCTGTTTGCTCTTGTTGTTGTAAATATGTAAAGCTAGCATTCAGGTTTTCAGCAAAGATTATGACTAACCATATTCACAATAACATTTAGCACTCATGTTTACTCATGTCAATGGCATAATCAACTAGGGAGCAATAATAATAAATCTCGGATGACAACACTTTCTCAAAACAATCAATATGATATAACAAGATGTTATCTCGCTAGCCCTTTCTGAGACCGAAAAACATAAATGCATAGCACCTTTAAAGATCAAGGACTGACTAAACATTGTAATTCATGGTAAAAGAGATCCAATCATAGTCATACCCAATATAAATTAATAGTAATGGATGCAAATAACAGCGGTGCTCTCCAGCTGGTGCTTTTTAATAAGAGGGTGATGACTCAACATAAAAGTAAATAGATAGGCCCTTCGCAGAGGGAAGCAGGGATTTGTAGAGGTGCCAGAGCTCGATTTTAAAGCAGAGATAAATAATATTTTGAGCGGTATACTTTCATTGTCAATATAACAACCAAGAGATGGCGATATCTTCCATGCTACACACATTATAGGCGGTTCCCAAACAGAATGGTAAAGTTTATACTCCCCCTCCACCAACACACATCAATCCATGGCTTGCTCGAAACAACGAGTGCCTCCAACTAGCAACAGTCCCAGGGGGAGTTTTGTTTGCAATTATTTTGATTTAGTTTGCATAAAGCATGGGACTGGGCATCCCGGTGACCAGCCATTTTCTCATGAGTGAGCAGCGGAGTCCACTCCTCTTGAGAATAACCCGCCTAGCATGGAAGATACGAACATCCCTAGTTGATACATGAGCTATTCGAGCATACAAAACAGAATTTCATTTGAAGGTTTAGAGTTTGGCACATACAAATTTACTTGGAACGGCAGGTAGATACCGCATATAGGAAGGTATAGTGGACTCATATGGAATAACTTTGGGGTTTAAGGGATTGGATGCACAAGCAGTATTCCCGCTTAGTACAAGTGAAGGCTAGCAAAAGACTGGGAAGCGACCAACTAGAGAGAGACAACAGTCATGAACATGCATTAAAATTAATAAACATTGAGTACAAGCATAAGTAGGATATAATGCACCATGAACATAAATATCGTGAAGGTTATGTTGATTTGTTTCAACTACATGCGTGAACATGCGCCAAGTCGAGTCACTTAAATCATTCAAAGGAGGATACCACCCCATCATACCACATCACAACCTTTTTAATAGCATGTTGGCACGCAAGGAAAACCATTATAACTCATAGCTAATCAAGCATGGCACGAGCAACTATAATCTCTAATTGTCATTGCAAACATGTTTATTCATAATAAGCTGAATCAGGAACGATGAACTAATCATATTTACAAAAACAAGAGAGGTCGAGTTCATACCAGCTTTTCTCATCTCAATCAGTCCATCATATATCGTCATAATTGCCTTTCACTTGCACGACCGAACGATGTGAAAATAATAAGAGTGCACGTGCATTGGACTAAACTGGAATCTGCAAGCATTCAATAAACAGGAGAAGACAAGGCAATATGGGCTCTTCGTTAAATCAACAATAATGCATATAAGAGCCACTTCAACAATTTCATTATGGTCTTCTCCTATCGACCCCCAAAGAAAAGAAAAGAACTAAAACTATTTACACGGGAAAGCTCCCAAGAAGCAAAAGAAGAACGGGAAATCTTTTTGGGTTTTCTTTTTAATTATTACTACTACAGCAAGAAAGTTAAACTAGCTAAAGCTATTACTAATTTTTTTTGGTTTTTCTTAAGGTTTATTAAACACACAAGAAGAAAGCATAAAAGGAAAATAAACTAGCATGGATATTACAGTGAAAGAGTATGAGCACCGACATCTAGCATTGAGTGTGTGAACATAAATGTAATGTCGGTAAGAAATACGTACTCCCCAAAGCTTAGGCTTTTGTCCTAAGTTGGTTTATTGCCATGGATGGCCTGGCGGATATCCATAGTTGTAGCCGGGGTTGTACTGAGATGAAGAAGAATCTGATTGCCACTGGTTGGCAATCGTCTCCGGATCCCACTGGTAATTAGACTATTGTGGGGGTTCAAATTGTGGTTCCGGCTCCGTGGCTGGTGTAGGGTTCCGGTAGGCGTGAATGGCTGCCAGCGGAACGAGATACGGACCTCCAGATAAAGTAAACAAGGAGGGAGCAGGCAAGGTAATAGTCTCAGGGTGATGTTTATCAAAGAACAATTTGTATTTAAGCGCCCCTTCCCTATTCTTAACAATAAAGTCATGCGCTACCATACTCTTATAATCTAAATAAGCAGTGGGCAGCAATTTTTCTTCTTTTTCATAGTGCCTAATAGGTATGTTATAATGTGCAGCAAGGCGTGAAGTGTAAATACCTCCAAAGATGGGACCCTTTGTACGGTTCAAACTTAACCGTTTAGCAATAATACCGCCCATACTAACAGTGTTATCGCAGAATAAATCATGGAACAAAATGATAATATCAGGAACACTAAGGTTCCACAGTTTCCGCGACCAATTAAGCAACGACTAGCAAATATGGCAAAGTAGCGTAAAACAAGAAAATGTATGCTAGTGATTATTGCATCGGAAACCTTCCTAGTTTCCCCTACAGTGATAGTATCGATGAACCCGTCCACATCTTTACGACGTGGTTCCTCTAAGCTACCCTCGAAAGGTATTTTGCAAATCTTGCAAAATTCATCTAGTGGCATCTTCTTAAACACATCATATAAATGAAACTCTACTGAAGGAGGTGATTCCTTAGGATAATAGTAGAAGTTTTGCACAAAAGTATTGGTGAGTAAGAGTACTGTTCGCGTTGGTCGCGGAGGAAGTCGGTGAGGCCTGCATTCTCAGCCAATTCATAAAAATCATCATAAATCCTGGCTGCTCTCAAGAAATCATCGGAAGGCCATTCACACGGCTGAACCTCCGCGGTGCAAGGCAGATTATATTTGGGCCTCTCTGCTTCCTCACTTTGCTTTTCCTTCGAGCTTCGGCTCGATGAGCCCCTCAAAAATCTCTTCATTATTTTCTGAAAAATTCTGAAATTTTTAGTAATTTCCAATAAAAGTGAACCAAGCTCAACAAAATTGATAGCAACTACTCCTACAAGTGCCTAGAGACTATATCAAACATTAGAACTACTTGGAACCATATAAATTTGACATGCAAGCTCAAGAACATGGTCACCTAGGCAGCAAAAATTTGCAATGAATAAAGCACTAGAACAAAAACTAATTGGACCAATGGAGGAGTCACATACCAAGGAACAATCCCCCCAAGCAGTTTTGTGAGAGGTGCTTTGAGCAAGGAGATCGAAAATCGCAGCAAAATGAGCTAGAACTCGTGCTTGAGCTGGATGGTGATTTTTTTGGGAGGAAGAAGAAGTGTGTGGGTGCAGGAATAAGTGGGGGGAGCCACCATGGCCCACGAGGCAGGGGGGCGTGCCCTGTAGGGGTGGGCGCGCCCTGGACCCTCGTGGCCAGGTGTTTGCTCCCCCTGCTGTGTTCTCAGTTCCAGATATTCTCAAATATTCCAGAAAAAATCATATTAAATTGGCAGGGCATTTGGAGAACTTTTATTTTCGGGGTATTTTTATATTGCACGGATAAATCACAAAACAGACAGAAAATACTAATTTTACTTTATTTCAACTAAATAACAGAAAGTGGAGAGAGAGTACAGAAGGTTGTGCCTTCTAGTTTCATCCATCTCATGCTCATCAAAAGGAATCCACTAACAAGGTTGATCAGGTCTTGTTAACAATCTCATTCCGAATAACATGGAACCGGAGAAATTTCGAATAACACTATGTTACCTCAATGGGGATATGCACATCCCCAATAATAAGAATATCATATTTCTTCTTGACAGTAGGGAGAGGAAATTCGAAACCGCCAAAAATAATCGATGGAATTTTTCCAATAGAATTTATACTGTGGACTTGAGGTTGTTTCCTCGGAAAGTGTACCGTATGCTCATTACCATTAACATGAAAAGTGACATTGCCTTTGTTGCAATCAATAACAGCCCCTGCATTATTCAAAAAGGGTCTTCCAATAATAATAGACATACTATCGTCCTCGGGAATATCAAGAATAACAAAGTCCGTTAAAATATTAACGTCTGCAACAACAACAGGCACACCCTCACAAATACCGACAGGTATAGCGGTTGATTTATCAGCCATTTGCAAAGATATTTCAGTAGGTGTCAACTTATTCAAGCCAAGTCTACGATATAAAGAGAGAGGCATAACACTAACACCGGCTCCAAGATCACATAAAGCAGTTTTAACATAGTTTCTTTTAATGGAGCATGGTATAGTGGATACTCCTGGATCTCCAAGTTTCTTTGGTATTCCACCCTTAAAAGTATAATTAGCAAGCATGGTGGAAATTTCAGCTTCTGGTATCTTTCTTTTATTTGTAACAATATCTTTCATATACTTAGCATAAGGATTCATTTTGAGCATATCAGTTAATCGCATACGCAAGAAGATAGGTCTAATCATTTCAGCAAAGCGCTCAAAATCCTCATCATCCTTTTTCTTGGATGGTTTGGGAGGAAAAGGCATGGGTTTCTGAACCCATGGTTCTCTTTCTTTACCATGTTTCCTAGCAACAAAGTCTCTCTTATCATAACGTTGATTCTTTGATTGTGGGTTATCAAGATCAACATCAGGTTCAATTTCTACATCATTATCATTACTAGGTTGAGCATCATCATGAACATCATCATTAACATTATCGCTAGGTTCATGTTCATTACCAGATAGTGTTTCAGCATCAGAAATAGAGATATCATTTGGATTCTCATGTGGTTCAGCAATAGGTTCACTAGAAGTATGCAAAGTCCTATCATTTTTCTTTTTCTTCTTTTTAGAAGAACTAGGTGTATCAATATTATTTCTCTGAGAATCTTGTTCAATTCTCTTAGGGTGGCCTTCAGGATACAAAGGTTCCTGAGTCATTCTACCAGTTCTAGTAGCCACTCTAACAGCATAATCATTATTCTTATTGTTTAATTCATTGAGCAAATCATTCTGAGCTTTAAGTACTTGTTCTACTTGAGTGGTAACCATAGAAGCATGTTTACTAATGAGTTTAAGTTCACCTTTAACTCTAGACATATAATCACCCAAGTGTTGAAGCATATTTGAATTGTATTTCAATTGTCTACCAAAATAAGCATTGAAGTTTTCTTGTTTGACAATAGAATTATCAAACTCTTCTAAGCATTGTCTCTAGCAGACTTATAGTGAGGAATATCACCTTCATCAAATCTATAGAGAGAATTTACCTTTACTACCTGTGTCAGGTTATCAAGACCATGAGTTTCTTTAATAGGTGCTGGATTAAGATCATATGTTTCTTCAACAGGCGGTAAATTAAGACCATGTATTTCTTCAATAGGAGGTAAATTCTTAACTTCTTCAGCTTTTATACCCTTTTCTTTCATAGATTTCTTTGCCTCTTGCATATCTTTAGGACTGAGAAATAGAACACCTCTTTTCTTCTGAGTTGGTTTAGGAATAGGCTCAGGAATTGGCTCAGGAAGTGTCCAATTATTTTCATTTGTCAACATATTATTCAATAGAATTTCAGCTTCATCCGTTGTTCTTTCCCTGAAAACAGAACCAGCACAACTATCTAGGTAATCTCTGGAAGCATCGGTTAGTCCATTATAAAAGATATCAAGTGTTTCATTTTTCTTGAGAGGATG
The DNA here is from genome assembly GCF_018294505.1 of Triticum aestivum. Lineage (NCBI taxonomy): Eukaryota > Viridiplantae > Streptophyta > Magnoliopsida > Poales > Poaceae > Triticum > Triticum aestivum. The sequence goes on along the minus strand of NC_057808.1, from coordinate 558,560,841 downwards.
ATCACGTAAAGCATTAAGTAATTGGAGAAGCCTCCCCCCAAGCTTGTGGGAGACTCTCTTCTTCAAGTTGCACAAAATTATATATATCCCTTAAAGCAGCTTATTTCTTATGAGCAGGGAAATATTTAGCAGAGAAGTAATAAATCATATCCTGGGGACTACGCACACAACCAGGATCAAGAGAATTAAACCATATCTTAGCATCACCCTTTAATGAGAACGGAAATATTTGAAGGATGTAAAGGTAGCGAGATTTCTCATCATTAGTGAACAGGGTGGCTATATCATTTAATTTAGTAAGATGTGCCACAACAGTTTCAGATTCATAGCCATAAAAAGGATCATATTCAACCAAAGTAATTATATCAGGATCAACAGAGAATTCTTAATCCTTATCAGTAACACAGATAGGTGAAGCAGCAAAAGTAGGGTCAGGTTTCATTCTAGCATTAAGAGATTGCTGCTTCCATTTAGCTAATAACCTCTTTAGATCATATCTATCATTGCAAGCTAAAATAGCTCTAGCAGATTCTTCATCCAGAACATAACCCTCAGGCACAACAAGTAATTCATATTTATTAGAGGGAGAGTCTTCGTCATCACTATCATCAATATTATCAGTTTCAATAATTTCATTCTCTCTAGCCCTAGCAAGTTGTTCATCAAGAAATTCACCAAGTGGCACAGTAGTATCAAGCATAGCAGAAGTGGCATCATCAATAACATGCGACATATCAGAATGAATAGCAGAAGCATGTTTAGGTGTCCCAAGCTTACTCAAAACAGAAGGTGAATCAAGTGCAAAGCTAGATGGCAGTTCCTTACCTCCCCTCGTAGTTGAGGGATAAATTTTTGTTTTCTTGTCTTACAAGTTCTTCATAGTGACCAGCAGATATAAATCCCAAGTGACTCAAAGAATAGAGCTATGCTCCCCGGCAACGGCGCCAGAAAATAGTCTTGATAACCCACAAGTATAGGGGATCGCAATAGTTTTCGAGGGTAGAGTATTCAACCCAAATTTATTGATTCGACACAAGGGGAGCCAAAGAACATTCTCAAGTATTAGCAGTTGAGTTGTCAATTCAACCACACCTGGATAACTTAGTATCTGCAGCAAAGTATTTAGTAGCAAAGTAATATGGAAGTAATGGTAACGGTAGCAAAAGTAATATTTTTGGGTTTTGTAGTGATTGTAACAGTAGCAACGGAAAAGTAAATAAGCGAAGAACAATATGTGAAAAGCTCGTAGGCATTGGATCAGTGATGGAGAATTATGCCGGATGCGGTTCATCATGTAACAGTCATAACATAGGGTGACACAGAACTAGCTCCAATTCATCAATGTAATGTAGGCATGTATTCCGAATATAGTCATACGTGCTTATGGAAAAGAACTTGCATGACATCTTTTGTCCTACCCTCTCGTGGCAGCGGGGTCCTAGTGGAAACTAAGGGATATTAAGGCCTCCTTTTAATAGAGTACCGGACCAAAGCATTAACACATAGTGAATACATGAACTCCTCAAACTATATGGTCATCATCGGGAGTGGTCCCGATTATTGTCACTTCGGGGTTGCCCGATCATAACACATAGTAGGTGACTATAGACTTGCAAGATAGGATCAAGAACTCACATATATTCATGAAAACATAATAGGTTCAGATCTGAAATCATGGCACTCGGGCCCTAGTGACAAGCATTAAGCATAGCAAAGTCATAGCAACATCAATCTCAGAACATAGTGGATACTAGGGATCAAACCCTAACAAAACTAACTCGATTACATAATAAATCTCATCCAACCCATCACCGTCCAGCAAGCCTATGAAGGAATTACTCACGCACGGCGGTGAGCATCATGAAATTGGTGATGGAGGATGGTTGATGATGACGACGGCGATGGATTCCCCTCTCCGGAGCCCCGAATGGACTCCAGATCAGCCCCCCGAGAGGTTTTAGGGCTTGGCGGCGGCTCCGCATCGTAAAACGCGATGAATCCTTCTCTCTGATTTTTTTCTCCCCGAACATGAATATATGGAGTTGGAGCTGAGGTCGGTGGAGCGTCAGGGGGCCCACGAGGCAGGGGGCACGCCCTGGGGGGTAGGCTTGCCCCCCACCCTCGTGGACAGGGTGTGGGCCCCCTGATGTGGATTCTTCTTCCAGTATTTCTAGTATTTTCCAAAAATATGTTCCGTGGAGTTTCAGGTCATTCCGAGAACTTTTGTTTCTGCACATAAATAACACCATGGCAATTCTGCTGAAAACAGCGTCAGTCCGGGTTAGTTCCATTCAAATCATGCAAGTTAGAGTCCAAACAAGGGCAAAAGTGTTTGGAAAAGTAGATACGACGGAGACGTATCATGGATTGTCAGCGGGGCCACCAGGTGGGCACAACCCACCTGGGCACGCGAGGAGAGGGGGGCGTGCCCTGGTGGGTTGTGCCCAACCAGGGGCCCCACTCTGGTGGGTCTTGGCTCCAGAAATTCTTATTATTGATATAAGAAATCCTCACAAAGTTTCGTTCCTTTCCGAGAACTTTTATTTCTGCACATATAAAAACACCATGGTAGTTGTGCTGAAAACAACGTCAGTCTGGGGTTAGTTTTATTCAAATCATGCAAATTAGAGTCCAAAACAAGAGGAAAAGTGTGAGAAAAAGTAGATACGTTGGAGACGTATCATTATGTTATCACAATTATATCCATGTTATAGATCCGATCTTGCAAGTTATAGTTACCCACTACGTGTTATGATTCGGCAACCCTAGAGTGACAATAGTCGAGACCACTCCCGGTGATGCCATAGTTTGAGGAGTTCATGTATTCACCATGTGTTAATGCTTTGTTCCAGTTCTCTATTAAAAGAAGGCCTTAATATCCCTTAGTTTCCAATATGGACCCCGCTACCACAGGAGGGTAGGACAAAAGATGTCATGCAAGTTCTTTCCATAAGCACGTAACTATTTACGGAATACATGACTACATTATATTTATGAACCGGAGCTAGTGCCGTATCGCCCTAGGTTATGACTGTCACATGATGAATATCATCCAACAAATTACCGATCCAATGCCTACGAATTTATCTTATATTGTGCTTGCTAAGTTACTACTGCTATTGTTACTGTTGCACTTGCTGCAAAATCACTGCTATCACTGTTACCGTTACTGCTATCACTATTATCAAAACTATCATACTACTTTGCTACTGATCACTTTGCTGCAGATAATTAACCTCCAGGTGTGATCGAATTGACAACTCAGCAGTTAATACCTTCAAATATTCTTTGGTTCCCCTTGTGTCGAATCTATAAATTTGGGTTGAATATTGTACCCTCGAAAACTGTTGCGATCCCCTATACTTGTGGGTTATCAAGACCTTTTTCTGGCGCCGTTGCCGGGGAGTATAGCTATATTTGTTGAGTCACTTGGGATTATTATCAATTTATCACTATGAAGAATCTGAAGAATGCTAAGACTAAGATTTATCCCTCTAAGACGAGGGGAGGTAAGGAACTGCCATCCAGTTCTGCTTTAGATTCACCTTCTGTTATATGTAAACTTGCAACACCACCACATGCTATTAATCCTGATATGTCACAAGTTATTGATGATACTACTTCTACTATGAATGATGCTTATGATGATGCTAGTACCTTGCTTGATGATAATGATGTGCCACTTGGTGAATTTCTTGATGAACAAATTGCTAGCGTAATACAACATGATATTGTTGAGTCTGATGATGAGCTTGAAACTGAAACTCCTGAAACACCTGCTAGAACTAGCCTTCCTAGATATGAATTGCCTAAGGTACCAGAAGGTTATGTTATGAATGAGGAGACAACTAGAGATATTCTTGCTTGTAAGGATAGAGATGATCTAGATAAATTATTATGCAAGTATAAAGAAAAATCTCTGAATGCTAGAATGCAATATGATCCTAAGTTTGCTACCTCACCTATCTTTACTGATGATACGGATTATGAATTCTCTGTCGACCCAGAGTTAATTACTTTGGTCGAATCTGATCCTTTCCATGGTTATGAAACTGAAACTGTTGTGGCACATCGTACTAAGTTGAATGACATAGCCACCCTTTCTACTCATGATGAGAATACTCGTTATTATTTTATTCTCAAATTATTTCTGTTCTCATTAAAGGGTGATGCTAAAGCTTGGTACAATACTCTTGCTCCTGGTTGTGTGCGTACTCCCCAGGATATGATTTATTACTTCTCTGAAAAATATTTCCCTCCTCATAAGAAACAATCTGCTTTACAGGAAATATTTAACTTTGTGCAAATTAAAGAAGAGAGTCTCCCACAAGCTTGGGGGAGGCTTTGCCAATTACTTAATGCTTTGCCTGATCATCCTCTTAAGAAAAATGAAATACTTGATATCTTCTATAATGGACTAACCGATGCTTCTAGGGATTTCCTACACTAGTAGAAAACAGGGCTTAGGTCACAGGGCAGTTTTCTCATTAGCCCCGGTTCAGTCACGAACCGGGACCCATGGGGGCATTCGTCCCGGTTCGTGAGCCCAGGGGGCCGGCCGGGGCCTCGTGGGCATTGGTCCCGGTTCGTATGGAACCATTTGTCCCTGTTCAAGCCACGAACCGGGACTAATGGTCCTCGCTCCTGGCCCACAACCATTTGTCCCGGTTCTTGGCATGAACCGGGACAGAAGGCCCAGATTTAGTACCGGTTCATGCCACGAACCGGGACCAATGAGGTGCCTATATATACCCCTCGCCCGCGAGCAGAGCACTCCAGTGCTATGTTTTTCTCTGGCCGGCGAGGGGAGGGCTTTGTGGAGCTCTAGCTCACCTCCTATGCACATGAGGTGTTCGATGAAATGCCTGAGCCACACTAGTTAAGCTTTGTCCTCTCGAAGCTCGACCTCAAAGCTCCATTTTCCTCGAGATTTGTCTAGGTTTAGCGGCCCGTCACGTCCCATTCCTGTCTTCACCGCTGTCGACCGCCCGCGCCGATCTCGTCGCCGGCACCACCGTGGTGAGCCTCTTGTTCTTATCTTCTTTTTGAAAGAAAAAAATTCTTACTTTAGATAGATACTTGTCTAATTTTCTTACTATTTTATTCCTTCTTATTACATAGTGCGATGGTTTTGGTATCCGCCCCCATCGGCCCTCGTCCTGTCTATGATTCGGATGTGGTATATATTATCTTTTTATAACTATTTGATTCATTTATTGTTTATGACAAATATACCGACCAGCGTGACATAGATTTTATTTATCTAGGAGGTGGTTGAACCGGAAATTCTAACCGACCCTATTGTCGAGAGGTTAAATTTAGTTGAAGAAGAAAACAATTACTTGAAGGAAAAAATAAAAAAATTGAGGAGGAGAAGATGATATTGGAGTTGCATGTTGCGGATGTCGTCGATGATCACAAGATCAAGATGGATGCAATGCGCTTGAAGATTAGAAAGATTAGAAAATATGCCATTCATACCGAGGCTTGGTATCATTATGCCGTTGGATCAATTGTTACCTTGGTTGCGATTATGATCGCATTTGTTTTCGCATTGAAATGTTTTACATAGTTTCAATGTATGGTTTAATTAATTAGATGCTCTGGAGAGCTATATATATGTTGTTAGATGAGAACTATGTATGTACTTTGGTTCTAATGTGATGATGAACTTCTATTAATTTGGTCACTTAATTATCTATTCATGATGTTCTGTAATGGTTTTTGACACACTTAATTATATATAATGCACGCAGATGAACCGGCAATGGATGTACGGTGACAGACACACCTCCGAGTACATTAAGGGCGTGCATGATTTTCTCGAAGTGGCTGAGGCAAACAAGCAGAATGGTTTTATGTGTTGTCCATGCCCTATATGTGGGAATACGAAGTCTTACTCTGACCGGAAAATCCTTCACGCCCACCTGCTTTACAAGGGTTTCATGCCACACTATAATGTTTGGACGAGGCACGGAGAAATGGGGGTTATGATGGAAGACGGCGAAGAAGAAGAGGACGATGACAACTATGTGCCCCCTGAATACGGTGATGCTGCAACGGGGGAAGCTGCTGAAGATCAAGAGGAACCAGACGATGTGCCCAATGATGCTGCAAGGGGGGAAGCTGCTGAAGATCAAGAGGAACTAGTGCCCGATGATGATGATCTCCGCCGGGTCATAGTCGATGCAAGGACGCAATGCGAAAGTCAAAAGGAGAAGCTGAAGTTTGATCGCATGTTAGAGGATCACAAAAAAGGGTTGTACCCCAATTGCGAAGATGGCAACACAAAGCTCGGTACCGTACTGGAATTGCTGAAGTGGAAGGCAGAGAATGCTGTGCCTGACAAAGGATTTGAGAAGCTATTGAAAATATTGAAGAAGAAGCTTCCAAAGGATAACGAATTGCCCGACAGTACATACGCAGCAAAGAAGGTCGTATGCCCTCTAGGATTGGAGGTGCAGAAGATACATGCATGCCCTAATGACTGCATCCTCTACCGCGGTGCATACAAGGATCTGAACGCATGCCCAGTATGCGGTGCATTGCGGTATAAGATCAGACGAGATGACCCTGGTGATGTTGACGGCGAGCCCCCCAGGATGAGGGTTCCTGCAAAGGTGATGTGGTATGCTCCTATAATACCACGGTTGAAACGTCTGTTCAGAAACGAAGAGCATGCCAAGTTGATGCGATGGCACAGTGAGGACCGTAAGAAAGACGGGAAGTTGAGAGCACCCGCTGACGGGTCGCAATGGAGAAAAATCGAGAGAAAGTACTGGGCTGAGTTTGCAGCTGACCCAAGGAACATATGGTTTGGTTTAAGCGCGGATGGCATTAATCCTTTCGGGGAGCAGAGCAGCAATCACAGCACCTGGCCCGTGACTCTATGTATGTATAACCTTCCTCCTTGGATGTGCATGAAGCGGAAGTTCATTATGATGCCAGTTCTCATCCAAGGCCCTAAGCAACCCGGCAACGACATTGATGTGTACCTAAGGCCATTAGTTGAAGAACTTTTACAGCTGTGGAATGGAAACGGTGTACGTATGTGGGATGAGCACAAACAGGAGGAATTTAACCTGCACGCGTTCCTGTTTGTAACCATCAACGATTGGCCCGCTCTTAGTAACCTTTCAGGACAGACAAACAAGGGATACCACGCATGCACGCACTGTTTAGATGACACTGAAAGTATATACCTGGACAAAAGCAGGAAGAATGTGTACCTGGGCCATCGTCGATTTCTTCCGACCAACCATCAATGTCGAAAGAAAGGCAAGCATTTCAAAGGCAAGGAAGATCACTGGAAGAAGCCCGCCATGCGTACCGGTGATCACGTACTTGCTATGGTCAATGATTTACACGTAATCTTTGGAAAGGGTCCCGGTGGACTAGCTGTTCCAAATGACGCTGAGGGACACGCACCCATGTGGAAGAAGAAATCTATATTTTGGGACCTACCCTACTGGAAAGAGCTAGAGGTCCGCTCTTCAATCGACGTGATGGACGTGACAAAGAACCTTTGCGTGAACCTGCTAGGCTTCTTGGGCGTGTATGGGAAGACAAAAGATACACCTGAGGCACGGGAGGACCTGCAACGTTTGCACGAAAAAGACGGCATGCCTTCGAAGCAGTATGAAGGTCCTGCCAGCTACGCTCTTACGAAAAAAAAATCTTCTTTGAATGCCTGCTCAGTATGAAGGTCCCGACTGGCTTCTCGTCGAATATAAAGGGAATAATAAATATGCCAGAGAAAAAGTTCCAGAACCTAAAGTCTCATGACTGCCACGTGATTATGATGCAACTGCTTCCGGTTGCATTGAGGGGGCTTCTACCGGAAAACGTCCGATTAGCCATTGTGAAGCTATGTGCATTCCTCAATGCAATCTCTCAGAAGGTGATCGATCCAGAAATCATACCAAGGCTAAGGAGTGATGTGGCGCAATGTCTTGTCAGTTTTGAGCTGGTGTTCCCACCATCCTTCTTCAATATCATGACGCACGTCCTAGTTCATCTAGTCGACGAGATTGTCATTCTGGGGCCCGTATTTCTACACAATATGTTCCCCTTTGAGAGGTTCATGGGAGTCCTAAATATGTCCGTAACCGCGCTAGGCCAGAAGGAAGCATCTCCATGGGCCATCAAACAGAGGATGTCATTGGGTTTTGTGTTGACTTCATTCCTGGCCTTAAGAAGATAGGTCTCCCTAAATCGCGGTATGAGGGGAGACTGACTGGAAAAGGCACGCTTGGAGGGGGGAACTCAATAATATGCAGGGACGGATATTCTTGGTCTGAAGCACACTACACAGTTGTACAGAACTCTACCTTGGTGACCCCGTATGTCGATGAACAAAAGAACAGTCTGCGCTCCAAACACCCGGAGCAGTGTGACGACTGGATTACATGTGAACACATCAGGACTTTCAGCAGTTGGTTGGAAACACGTCTCAGAGGTGACACCACTGTTTGTGATGAGTTGTACTCGTTGTCCAGGGGACCATCTACGACTGTATTGACTTACAAAGGATACGAGATAAATGGGAATACATTTTACACGATCGCCCAAGATCAAAAGAGCACCAACCAAAACAGCGGTGTCCGCTTTGATGTAGCAACCGAGAGGGGAAAGGACACATATTATGGTTACATAATGGACATATGGGAACTTGACTACGGACATGATTTTAAGGTCCCTTTGTTTAAGTGCAAATGGGTCAATCTGTTAGGAGGCGGGGTACAGGTAGACCCACAGTACGGAATGACAACAGTGGATCTGAACAATCTTGGGTACACTGACGAACCGTTCGTCCTAGCCAATGATGTGGCACAGGTTATCTATGTGAAGGACATGTCTACCAGACCGAGGAAAAGAAAAGATAAGGAAGCGAATACATCATACGATGAGCCAAAGCGGCACATAGTTCTTTCAGGAAAAAGGGACATTGTGGGAGTGGAGGGCAAGACAGACATGTCTGAAGATTATGAAAAGTTTCATGAAATTCCTCCCTTCAAAGTCAAGGCTGACCCAAGCATCCTGATAAACGATGAAGATTATCCATGGTTACGGCGCAATAAGCAAATGACACAAGCGAAGAAAAAGTGAAGACTTTCTCCCGCAACTATTATGATGATACCATGCCAACTTTGCAATAGACGAGTATGATACCATTGTCCGTTTTGTACAAGAAGTGCATCTAGTTTTTGCCGTAACCCTCTCAACTTTCTTGCACATGCTATGTGGATGAAATGATGATACCATGCCAACTTTCAACCTTTTGAGAGTTCATTTGAAATGCTTTATAAGCCCTGAGTGCAGAGAGGTTAGGCCCGTAAGCCTGCTTTAGAGAGGAGCTCGACAGCTCAGGCGCACCGCACCTTATAAACAGGTGCGGCTCTCTCTTAGCTAGCGAGGTGGGACTAAACTCACCAACACGCCGCTGTGCAAGGCCATTGGTCCCGGTTGGTGGCACGAACCGGGACCAATTCCACCCTTTGGTCCCTGTTGGTGCCACGAACCAGTACTAATGAGGCTGTGGCCCCACGAGCACCTTTAGTACCTGTTCGTGGCACGAACCGGTACTATAGTTTCTTACTAGCTAAGCAGTTTTTTAGTCCCACCTCGCTAGCTGAGAGGCACTAGGAGCGGGTTATAAGCCCTGAGTGCAGAGACGATGAAGAAGAGGCGCAATGCTCACGTTGCTTAGCTTCAAGCCTTGAGGAATAAGGTAGACTGCATCGAGCTATGTGCAGTGCAGTCTACACTATTCCGAAAGGCTTGAAGCAAATCAACGCGCATTGCGCCTCTTTTTTATTTTTAATCATTAAAAGCAAAAAGAATTTTCATAAAGAACTTTTTTTGATAGAAACTTTAATAGCAGAAAGAATTATCATAATGTAAAAGAAATAAGTAATTAGAAACAAAATAAAATAAAATAAATAAGTTTTTTGTTGTAAGTAGAAACAAAACAAAATAAATATAGCAAAAAAGAAAACAAAAAAACTAAATACAGCAAAAAGAATTTTCATAAAGAACTAATGGCACTAATAGAAAGTTTATATGTTTTTTCTAAAACTAATGGCACTAACAGACAGTTTATAATTTTGCTGACCTAAAAGCAAAAAGAATTAAAAAATAAAGCAAAAAACAAAAGAAAATAAATAATGCAAAAATCAGAACCAAAAAACTGGATTTTTTTTTAAAAAAAACTGCCACCTATTGGGCACCACGGCCTGAATACGACTACAAACCCATCCTGGGCCAGGATTCAGGCCCGCAGAAGGCCCAATAGGCCAACAGACAGCACAGTGTGACATTAGGCCCGTAAGCCTGCATTTGAGAGGAGCTCGAGAGGGCAGCCGCAGTGGGGGTTATAAACCACTCCGAGCCCCTCTCAACTAGCGAGGTGGGACTAAACTTCTGCCGCGGGCAGCGCAAGGCCTTTGGTCCCGGTTGGTGCCACCAACCGGGACCAATGCCCCCCCTTTAGTCCTGGTTGGTGCCACCAACCGGGACTAATGCCCACCTTTAGTCCCGGTTGGTGCCACGAACCGGGACTAAAGGCTCTGCTATATAAGTCCACACTTAGGAAATTTTCGAGATACCTCGCCAGTTGCCCCCGACGCCGCCAGGCTGCCCGTGCTCGCCGTCGCCGCCCGCTCCTCGTCGCCATCGCCCCGCGCCCTTGCCTCGACGGGTCGCCGCCCGGTGCTCGTCGTCGTCGCCCTGCCCCCACGCGCCGCCCCGCCTCGTGCTCCCCTGCTCGCGCGCGCCGCCTCGGCGCCCCGAGCCCCCCTGCCCGGCCCGCGCGTGCTCACCGGCGCCCTCGCCGCCCCGCCCAGTCCCGCCCCCGCGCGCCGGCGCCCTCGCCGCCCCCGCCGTCGCCATCGTCCTAGCCGCCCCCGCTGTGAGAGCCGCCACCCGGCTCTATTTTTTTATTTTTATTAGTTTAATTTTTTTGTTCATATGTGATGTATATGTGTATGTGGCTATAATGTATATGTGAAAAAAATGTATGTATGTAGATGTTCAAAATGTATGAATATATATGTCAAAAATGTTTTTTTGTTCATAGAAAGTTTTTTGTTCATATATAGAAAGTTTTTATATATGACAATGGATATATATTCAATATATATGAGAAATGATGATCCACATGGAAAAGTTTTATATATGCAAAAGTTACAATTTTAGAAAAGTTTTATATATCTAGTTAGGAAGGGAAGAAGAAGAAAAAGAAGGATAGGAAAGAAGAAAATAAGAAGAGGAAAGAAAGAAGAAGAGGACAGGAAGAAGAGGAGAAACAAATAAGAAGAGGAAAAAAGAAGAAAAAGAAGAGGAAAAGAAGAAAGGAATAGAGGAGAAGAAGAAAAAATAGAAAATATTCTATTTTTTCTTCTTCTCCTCTATTCCTTTCTTCTTCTCCTCTTTTTTTTCTTCTTTTTTTTCTTCTTTTTTTTCTTCAATCCTCTCCTCTATTCCTTTCTTCTTCTCTCCTCTTTTTATTTCTTCTTCGTTTTCTTATGTTTTATCGGGTTTGTCGTCGTCGATATATACCCCCTCCTGATAACTTCAACACGTGGGGGGGGGGGGGTCGATATACCCCCTCCCCAATAACATTATTTTCCCGTGTATGTATGTTGTCGTTGTCGATATTACCCCCTCCCGATAACTTCAACATGAGGGGGGATATAACTTCAACACGAGGGGGGTCGATATACCCCCTCCTCGATAACATTATTTTCCCGTGTATGTATGTCGTCGTTATCGATATAAAACCCCCTCCCGATAACTTCAACACGTGGGGGGGTCGATATATACCCCCTCCCCGATAACATTATTTTCCCATGTATGTATGTCGTCGTTGTCGATATATATAACTCCCTCCCAGATAACTTCGACATGATGGACGGTCGATATGTATACCCCCTCTCGACCGTGATAACTTATACCACGGGAGCACCCCCCGGCCCTCTCGCTCGACCAAAACTCTCGAGGACACCCAAACCCTAGAAAAAACGATGTCGGTCTCCTACCCCCTCCCGCCGTGCCCCTACCCTTGAAGCGTTGCCTAGGCCACCCCAAACCCGGAATAAGCTAGGTCTACGTTTGCACTAATATATCCACCTGCTGTCATGTTTGTGTAATAATTGCCATGTTGTAATATTTGTAGAAACAATGGAGCACGGACGAGATGAGCAAGCAGAAGATGTGTTGGGGGACATAATCTTAGCCGGAGGTGATATCTTGTCGTATCTTAACGACAATGATGGTCTGGAAGAACAAGGTGAAGAAGCAGGCCGCGGTGATCGAAGAGTGGAGGAGGAAAGACATGATTATGATGGCTCCGGTGACCCAATGCTGGTGCAAGAAGGAGCCCGTGGTGATGGCTCCGGTGACCGAACAGAGTCCGGCCAGGTAAATATATTAGTTAAGCCTGTGCTGACTAGCTAATTGATGCATTCATTGTTTTGGTATGTACACATATTAATTAACACTCGTCTTTCTTCTTTTTTCTAGCCCTCCAGATGGAGCACAACTGCGGTAAAGAGACGAGGCCCGAAGAGAAAGTTGCGCTCAGATGAAAGGTTTGAGATCACAGCAATCGCGCGCGACGGCCAACCGATTGAACCCCTCCGGACAAAGGTTGCTTTTGCTGCTCAGTGCGGGGTTCTAGTTAGGGACAAGATCCCGATCAGCATCCACCAATGGTATAAGCCTAAGAAGGAAGACCCTGAGGTGTCTTATGTCAATGATATGTAGAAAGATGATCTTTGGACTGAGCTGAAGGCAAATTTCACCCTACCGCCAGAGGAGGATCCGGAGAAGCCAGTTATAGAGCAATTAATCAAGTCTCATGCTCTTAAGAAGATGGCAGACCTATTCAGGAGGTGGAAGAATGAGCTGAAAACGTTTGTCGACAAAGAAGAGACACTAGAATTCATCGGCCGGTATGAGAAGATCAGAGATCACTGGCCCGCATTTGTGGCCCACAAGACATCGGAAAAGAGTAAGAAGATGTCAGCGACAAACAAGAAGAATGCTGCGAAGAAGAAGCTTCACCATCGCACGGGGTCAGGTGGCTGCCTCAAAGCCCGGCCTAAGTGGGCCAAGTCTGAGAGGGATCTGCTTGATAAAGGGATCGAACCAGAGACAATGAACTGGCCAGACCGTTGCCGGACTTGGTTCTTCGGGGCTGGCGGAAACTTGGACCCTGTATCAGGGAGGTGTCGTTGGACGGACGAGCAACTTGCAATACCCGTCAAGAAGCTTAAGCACTATATCAATGCAGCGCAGCAAGGGACGTTCGTTCTAGACAGAGAGAACAACGAGCTCACAATGGCCCTCGGGAATCCTGAGCACCCTGGACGGACACGAGGCACGCCAGGCTCCATTCCGTGGAAGGCTGGTTTTCCGGACGCGGGCGGTTACAAAACCCAGGAGAGGAGGAAAAAAGTGGAGCAGATCCAAATTCAGCGTCTGCACGAAAGGGTTCAAGTGCTAGAGGAACGAGACGGCAATAGAGATGCCGAAACTGCCCCCGAAGCTACACCGCCATCTTAGCGTAGAAGCAGCGTGGCTTCCACCGAGCTGCCTCAGCTGGAGCATGCGGCTACTCCTAGCTACCCCGTGGATGCTATCACGGAGTCTCAACATTGCCACCTTATGGCGGAATGGCAGAACTTGAAAGTCAAGGCGGCTGTTGGCTCTGTTTTACCTACTGAACCCGGCGCAACCTACCACTGCCGGCCGATTCCAGAAGGATATGCTAGGGTGATGGTGGATGAAATAACGGAGGGATTTGAGGACTCTGAAGACTCCATGCCTATGGCGGAAGGAGCTCATCAAGCTTCCGAACTGGACGGCTCCGGCGAGTAAGGGCACTCCGCCTCCTCCTCCGGCGAGTGATCAGGGCACTCAGCCTCCTTCTCCGGCACGTGGCGGCACTCCGCCTCCTTCTCCGCTAGCACCGGCGCACCAGAGCAGCCAGCCTCCTCCTTCTCCGCCTCGTCAGCAAGGGCGGAAGAGACCCGCCGCCGCTGCGGCTGCTCCGGCGCGTCGTAGTCCTTCTCCTCCGCCTCGTAAGCAAGGAAAGAAGACAGCCGCAGCCGCTCCGTCTGCTCTGTCGGCGTCTAGCAGTACAGCTGCCAGAGGCGGGAGGCAATACAGATTCGGTCCTTCTCTGAAGACTCCAGAGAAGTTACCATATGAGAGGACCGAGGAGGAGAACGCGAAGATCATGCGAGCCGAAGTGAAGAACTTCTTTGAAGGGGTCAAAGCAAAGAAACATCCACCTCCGGAGGAGAAGGTAGATCCGGTGAAAGCAAAGCGCACTCTGGCTGCCCTGACAAAACCACCAAAGTCTCCGCCGAGGGGCAACTATGAGCGCGTTCTTGGAAAGGCATATGCCGAAGCGGAGCGGTCGGGAAGTACTGTCAGTGATAAAAGGATGAAAGAACGACGAGCTAGGAAAAAAATTGCCCAGCTCGGCGAACAAGCGAACCAATCGTGCCCCCCGCTCAAGGTGTCAAAAGACATCGTCGCTAATGATCCGGGTATGGTGCCCGGTTATAGCAATCTTGGAGATTACCTGCCTGACGATGTATATTATGAAATCATGGAGGTGGACGAACACAAATACCATTACGGGAAGCCTCTCGTCAAAGATGTCAGATCTCTAAGCACGATGATGCGAAGACTACATGATTGGTACATGAAAACCTGCAGAGAGTCTGATGGGATGAGTACTTTGACGCTGAGAGTTAAACCGGAGCATGACCTCGTTGGAATTGAACTGCTGAATGTTCCATTTGAGGATTTCTTCCAGTTTTACAATCAAAAGGCCCTCGATAAAACAACGATCACTTGCTACTGTCTGTAAGTAGTACTACTTCTGTCATTAAGTCTCTCTATATAGGTCAGCTCTTTCATTGCATGTATTTATACTTATCCTCACTATATTATGCAGATTGAAGATCGCCGAATTGAAGAAAAGACAAATCGGTGATATTGGGTTCATTAACACAAATCTCATAGATGCATATACGGTTGAAAAACATCCCAAAGAAGTCGAGGCCAACTTTCTACAATCGTTGGTATTAAATCAAAACAAAGATATAATACTCTTTCCTTACAACTTCAAGTGAGTGTTACTGTCTTGTGCATATTCGGTTTCCCTTATTAGTCCAGGTTATGGTAATGTAATTGATGACTTATGCATGCATCCGCAGCTTCCACTATATTCTCCTAGAGATTAAGCTTGAGCCGGGAGTAGTAACTGTCTTAGACTCGAGACGAAAAGATCCCCAGGACTATGCGAACATGACTCAAATGCTCCAGAAGTTAAATCGATCATTATCCACCATATCAGCAACTTTGTTCATTTCCTGATATCAAGTAATTGTTTTCTTTGTCTGGCAGGGTTTGGAGAAAATTCACCTCAAAAGCCCCGGGACTGCCGAACCAGCTGCAATTTAGACACCCGAAAGTAAGTACTATAGTAGCATGTTCCGCGCATCTCCTAGTGATTCAAGCGCTAGTTTGATCAATACCATTTAGCATGCTTGCTTATCAGTTTGATTGACCTCTATTTCTTGTAAAGTGGTTGTGGCAGCAACCCGGGAATAATTACTGTGGATACTACGTTTGCGAGTCCATCCGCTACCATACCTGTGAGCGGGGCTAATCTGAAGAACAATATGAAGTGCGTAAGCAATAATATTCACAATTTTATTTTATTACCATCATTTGTGTTGAGTTTCATTTATTCATATATATATATATATATATATATATATATATATATATATATATATATATGTATTGACCCCCTTCTTCAAATTAGATTTTTCGGAAGCGGGATGAACTCCTAGCAGAAGATCGTATGCGAGGAATTCAAGAGGAATTGGCGGCATTCTTCCTCGACCACGTGATCGCTGAAAACGGAGAATACTATGTGGACCCTGTGTTCCTACAATACAATTAGGAGATTGTATTGTAAGAGATAATTATTGCATATATGTAGCCGGTAGTGTCGGATAGATATACGAGAACTTGTGGTTCGACCAATATCTCGGAGAAGGAGAGGTGGTCGATATCACTTCTCTCTGTATGCATGTGTTCATGACGATCTTCTGTTTCCTTCATTTGATTACTAGCTAGCGTGTCTACTCCTATCCATACGTATATAGTACGTAGCGTCGACCAAGCACGGAGATAAGAGAGGACACTTCTCTCTATTAATTAGCTAGCTAACACAATATATGAAACACCTAAATTAACCCCCCAAAACCCCTAAACCACCCCCTTTCAAAAAAAACAAAAACCTCAGCTCCTGCCAGGTCTGACGCGTGGATGCCTATTGGTCCCGGTTGGTGACACCAACCGGGACAAAAGGCCCTGCCTATTGGTCCCGGTTGGTGGCACCAACCGGGACCAAAGGCCCTCCTGCCTGGGCTCCCCGCACCGGCCACGTGGATGGCCTTTAGTCCCGGTTCGTGTAAGAACCGGGACTAAAGGGCTAGGGCATTAGTAACGACCCTTTAGTCCCGGTTCCAGAACCAGGACTAAAGGCCCTTATGAACCGGGGTAAAAGCCCCTTTTGCTACTAGTGCTAGATAGTTGTGCTGGTTCTGTTTTCAGGGAACAAACTGTTGGGCAAGCTGAAGAATTATTGAATAATATATTGAGAAATTCTGATGATTGGATTCTTCCCGAACCACCGCCTAACCTACTCCGAAGAAGAGGGGTATATTATACTTCAGTCCTAAAGATATGCAAGAGGCAAAGAAATCTATGAAGGAAAAAGGTATTAAAGCTGACGATGATAAAAATTTACCTCCTATTGAAGAAATATATGGGCTTAATAAACCACCACCACCAAAGGTGGTAGAGTTAAATTCTCTAATGAAATTCAATGATAATGACAATCCTCACAATATGCACCCTAGCCAATGCCTTTATGAGTTTGAAAACTACATTAGAAAACAAGATCACTTCAATGCAAATGTTATGAAACAATTGAAATATAATTCTGATATGATTGCTCGCTTGAGTGACTTGTTATTTTGAATCTCAAATGATGTTAGAGGTCTTGGAAAACATGCTTCTATGGTTCAAACCCAGTTAGAACAAGTTGCTAAATCTCAAAGAGAATTGCTTGATGAAATGAATAATAATATACATGGCTTTGGTGTTAGAGTTGCAACTAGAGAAGGTAAAATGACTCAGGAACCACTTTATCCTGAGGGACACCCAAAAAGAATTGAACAGGATTCACAAAGGAACAACACGACTGCACCTAGTCCTTCTAAAAATAAGAAGAAAAAGAAAAATGATAGGACTTTGCATGCTTCTAGTGAACCTGAAATAGAAAAACCTCCTGATAATAATAATGATGTTTCTATCTCTGATGCTGAAACTCAGTCTGGTAATGAACACTCACCTAGTGATAATGAAAAAGATAATGCTGATGTTCATGAAGATACTCAACCAAATAATGAAAAATAACCAGAGAATGATATTGAAATAGAACCACCAGTTGATCTTGATAACCCACAACCTAAGAATACACGATATGACAAAAGAGACTTTATTGCTAGAAAACACGGTAAAGAAAGAGAATCATGGGTTCAAAAACATATACCTTTTCCACCTAAGTCAGCTAAAAAGAAAGACGATGAAGAATTTGAATGCTTTGCTGAAATGTTGAGGCCAGTCTTTTTGCGTACTCGCTTGACTAATATCCTTAAAATGCCTCCTTATGCAAAGTACATGAAAGACATCATCACCAATAAGAAAAAATACCGGAAGCTGAAATCTCCACTATGCTTGCTAATTATACTTTTAAAGATGGAGTACCTAAAAAACTTGGAGATCCGGGAATACCAACTACACCTTGCTCTATCAAAGAAACTATGTGAAAACTGCTTTGTGTGATTTAGGAGCTGGTGTTAGTGTTATGCCTTTCTCTTCATATAAAAGACTTGACTTGAATAAACTCACACCTACTGAAATATCTTTGCAAATGGCTGACAAATCAACTGCCATACCTATCGGTATTTGTGAGGATGTGCCCGTTGTCGTTGCTAATGTTACTATTTTGTCTGATTTTGTTATACTTGAGATGCCCGAGGACGACAACATGTCGATTATCCTTGGTAGACCCTTCTTGAATACTGCAGGGGCTGTTATTGATTGCAATAAAAGCAAGGTCACTTTTCATATCAATGGTAATGAGCATACGGTGCACTTTCCGAAGAAACAATTCCAAGTGAATGGTATTAATGTTATTGAAAAATCTCCGGCAATCACTATTGGAAGTTTTCAACTACCTCTACCTACTGCCAAAAAGAAATATGAAATGCTTATTGTTGGGGATATTCACATCCCCATTGAGGTAACTTAGTAATTTATGAAAGTTCTTCTGTTTTATGCTAATCGAAAGTGGTTGTTAATTAGACCTGATCAACCTTATTAATGGATCATTTTTGAGAGGTATGAAGTTGATGAATTTAGTGAGCACTACCTTCTGTCCCTACCTTCTATTTTTTGTTCCTACTAGTTAAATAAAATAAAATGCCATGTTTTGTCTGTTTTCTGGATTTTCCGTGCAATAAAAAAATGACCCAAAAATAAAAGTTCTCGGAATGCTCTGAAAATTTAATACGATTTTTTATGAATATTAAGAATTTCTGGTGCAAATAATAACAGAGGGAGGTGCGCCAGGTGTGCACAACCCACCGGGGCGTGCCAGGACCCTCATGCGCGCCCTGGTGGGTTGTGGTCCCCACGTGGGCCCCCTCACTTATCCCTTCACACCACATCATCACTTACCTACAACCAATTCTCCATTGCTCTCTCTCTCTCTCTCTCTCTCTCTCTCTCGCGTTCTTGCTCTCAAACCCACGGATTTCGATCTCTTTGCTCGAAGCTCCATTTCTGAAACTGGTTCGGGGGATTGTTGCTTGGTATGTGACTCCACCGTTTATCCAATTAGTTTTAGTTTTAGTGGTTTATATTTTGCATAATTAGCTACTCTTGGTGCTGCTGTAGATGAGTTTGCATGTTGAATTCTTAGAGTTCTAAGTAGTTTGAATGCTTGCTATGGCCTCTATGTACCCCTATGAGTAGTTGCTATCAATTTTATGAAGTTTTGTTGATAAATTTTTGTCACCTAATTCAGAAAATTGTACGCGAACATGATGAACCTATTTGGAAGGAGTTCTTCGAGGAGGAGATCCTCGGGGGCATCTTCTAGTGTCAACTCCGCTCACAGGTCTTATGTTGAACCAACTGAAAGTTACATTCGAGATGCAGCCACCAAAACATGCTTATGGCCTTGCGATGATTATATGATGCTTGTGGGCATTAAGGAGGAATTTGAGCAATATGTTCACAATGCCGGTCTCGGTCCCTACATTGCAGATAAGTGCGAACAACACCACACTCTCACTGAATCATTTGTCAAAGGATTTAAATTCCATCCCCGTGAGTCTAGGGTGTCATTTAAACTTTATGAAAATCCATTTACCATTTCATTAGAGAATTTTGCTCACCACTGCAAACTCCCATTCTGGGGTTCGCTTGACGAACCGCGAAGGGCTGAGTACCAATCATTCTTGACTAGTCTTTGCTACGGTGAGACGAGGGGAGTGATACAAGGTAGAATAAAGAGCATTCACTTTCTTGTAATTCAGTAATTTTCATTATTTAACGGGAAATGTATAGTAAGCAAGCAAGACTGTAGTACACTTTGTGCTCCAGACTTGAGCCTCATACGCACCGCTCTCACCGGTGAAAGGAGTTATAACCTTGGAGCGATTGTTGCACGCAGACTTCAGCATAACACTAATAGTGGCTATTTCTATGGTGGAATATATGCCACGGGTTTAGCACGAGGGCTGAGTGTTTCACCTTTGCCCTTTGACCCTATCCTACCCATGCAGTATTTAGACTTTGATGCTTTGAAAAGTCATAAGATCCTCAAAGGAAAAATTCATAATTTCACTTACAATCTTTTGTTTAACCAAACATCTGTTGTGCACGCATATTTGCCAGCGCCTGCTCTTTTTGACTATCACAGCAAAGGAAGATATTTTGTTCTTGAGAGCGAGGCCCGAGCTCACAACGCGGCAGTGGAGGCAGCACGGCAGGCCGAGGCATCCGCACCAAGAGCCTCCGTGAGCTACCACTCCGATACTATCCAGGCTACTGATCGATCACCAAGTTAGGCCAAAAGCCTAAGCTTGGGGGAGTACGTGTTTCCCACCGACATTACATTCATGCTCACACATTTCATTCCAGTTATTGGTGTCCACACTTTTTCATTGTATCATCCATGTTAAATTTATATTCTTGCTTTCTTCTTGTGTGTTTGAAAAACTTTAGAAAAACAAAAAAATAGTTGTAGTTAGTTTACTTTCTATGCATGCTTAGTTGTAGCACTAAAAAGAAACCCAAAAAAGATTTCCTTGTTCTCCTTTTGCTTGTTGAGAGCTTTCCCGTGTAAATAGTTTTTCGCGGTTTTGCTTTTCCCTTTTATTTGCTTGCTTAATAAAACCCAAAACTCCAAAAATATTTCAGTGCGTTTCTCTGAACTTCTTTTCTTTTTATTCGAGTTGTACCGAGGAGAAGACCACGATGAAAATGTTGAGTTGCTCTCATATGAATAATTGTTGATCTAATAAAGAGCCCAGTTTAGCTTGTCTTCTCGTGTTGAATAAAATGTTTGTAGATTCCAGCTTAGTCCATGGCACTCTTGCACTGTTATTATTTTCACATCGGTCGTTCATGCAAGTGAAAGGCAATAATGACGATATTCAGTGAACTAGCCGTGGCAGAGAGAAATGGGTATGAAATCGACTTGTTCTGTTTGTGTAAATATGTTTAACCTAGTATCCATGATTCAGCCCGTTATGATTAAACATGTTTGCAATGACAATTAAAGATTATAGTCTCTCATGCCATGCGTTAACATTGCGTTAAAATGATTTATCTTGGATATCAACATTGCGTTAAAATGATTGTGATGTAGTATGATCGTATGGTATCCTCCTCTGAATGTTCGAGTGGCTTGACTTGGGACATGTTCATGCATGTAGTTGAATCAAAACCAACATAGCCTCTATGATATTTATGTTCATGGTGTTCATATCCTACTCATGCTAGTGTCCAATGTTACTTATGCATAATGCATGTTCATGATCATTGTTGCTCTCTAGGTGGCCGCTTCTCAACCTAATTGCTAGCCTTCGCCTGTACTAAGTGGGAATTTTTCTTGTACATCAAAAACCATGAACTCAAAGTTATTCCAGATGAGTCCACCATACCTACCTATATGCGGTATTACCCTGCCGTCCTAAGTAAATTTCCATGTGCCACCTCTAAAAACTTCTAATAAATATCCTTTTTGTGTGCCTGGATCGTTCATGGAACGACGGGAGGTGGTCGGTATCTTCCATGCTAAGCGGGTTATTGTTAGGTCGAGTGTTTATTCACTCGCCATCGCACGAGAAAAGGGCGGTAATAGGGATGCCCAGTCCCAAACTGCAAACAGAAAAAGCTTACAGATAATCAAACAAAAACTCCCAATGGAGTCAAAACCTTTACTTTTATCGCTTGGGAACCGCCACTTGCGTGATTAGCATGGAAGATATTGATAACTGATGGTCCTGAAGTAAATGAGCAGGGTGCATGTCTCAAAATACCATTTACCTCTGTTTTAAAAACTTGAGCTCTGGCACCTCTGCAAATCACTGCTTCCCTCTGCGAAGGGACTATCTATTTACTTTTATGTTGTGTCATCACCTTCTAAAATAAGCGCCAGAACCTTAGAGCACTGCTGTCATGCTTATGCATTATGTGTAGCTAATGTTCGGTGCATCATGACTGGATCTTTTCTACCATGAATTACAATGTTTAGTCACTGCTTGAACTTTGGAGGCGCTCATTTATGTTCTGCAAATCGCTACTTTGCTACTGATCACTTTGCTGCAGATAATTAATTTCCAGGTGTGGTTGAATTGACAACTCAGCTGTTAATACCTTCAAATATTCTTTGGCTCCCCTTGTGTCGAATCTATAAATTTGGGTTGGTACTCTACCCTCGAAAACTGTTGCGATCCCCTATACTTGTGGGTTATCACACTGGAGGGACGATAAGTGACCAACTCCACGGAGATGCAACACCACAGCCTGTAATTCCACCAAGAGTGAAAATTAGCATGGCAACAAATGGCATGACATGAATGTAACACCACAACCTGATTAAAAAACTTGTAGCTAGCTAGATACCAATTTTAAAGCAAGTTTCAAACTTAGAGAAAAATAGCATGGCATGGCATCCACAATACAAAATATTGACCAAGTCTTCATACATCAAATGAACTCTAAAGACAAAATATTGACCAAGTTTTCATACATCACAATGAACATCAAAATGAACTCTAAATCAACTGTAAAGACAAAATATTGACCAAGTTTCACTACATCACAATGAACATCAAACTAGGTCACACATAAAGCATTGACACTTCAAACTAGCTATCACATAAGCAAAAAAGAAGTATATTTGTCACCAAAATACAACACTTGACAGAGTTTTCCTCTATTTCAAAAATAGTTCTCTGTTTTCAAAAATCATTCCCTCCATACAGAAACTTTTTTAAAATAATGTGGGTTTTAAAATTTTCTCCCAATCCTTTTAATTATCTTATAAACATCACTAGTAATAATTTTCATAATGATTTGGCCTCAAAAAAATTCCTTTATTAGTATTTTCACACTCTAGAATGACCCTGTTGCACTAGAACTATTTCAAATAATTCTTTTCAAATGCCAATTTTTTTTGAGAAGTCCTCTGATGCCTATAGATCATTTTTATGCAAAAAGCCACTTTGGTCATTTGAAAATTTTGAGCACAACTTCCATTTTTCAATTTTGGTCCAATCTTGGCATTGAACTACAACCCTATTTTTCCTTGCTCAAATAATTCTGCATTTCTTTTTGCATCTTATGGTCCTTCCAACTAAACACTTAAGTCCAGAAGGGCAGCCCCAATTTCATCTTGCAAGTCCACCAAAAAATTCCCTATAGTTTCTATCCAGAACTAAATTCTAATAAAACTTGCACCAACAAGTTTTTCCTTTTATCAAACCAACTTGACCATCATCACTCCATCCAAGGAGACATCATCCTGCCAAGTTTCACATACAACAAAGTTCCCTAGCTAGCCCTAGCATTTCAACAAACACCTTGTGGACATGGCTGAAACCATGCAACTCTATGAAACCTTGCAACTCTCTGAAAAGGGGCAACTTTATACATACAAGGAGGAAGGAGAGAGGAGAGGGGTGGGAGGGAGGAGAGTAGGTGGAGTAGGTGGGAGGGCAGGGGCGCGGCGGCGTCGGGGAAGGGCAGGGCCATAGCGGCGTCGGGGGCAAGGCAGGGGCACGGCGGCATCAGGGAAGGGCAGGGGCGCGGCGGGGTAGGGGCAGGGCATGACACTACTAGGAAAAGGGCTATAGATGGAATGGCCACTAATGGCGCACCAGATATGTGGTGCGCCATTGCTATGTACCAGTGGCGCACCATGTGCTGGTGCGCCATTAGTGTGTAATACACTAATGGCGCACTAGACACACGGTGCGCCATTAGTAACAAATTTTTTATTTTTTTATTTTTCCAGACATACTAATGGCGCACCAGGACATAGTGCGCCATTACTAGTTGTAACTAGTAATGGCGCACCAGGAACATAGTGCGCCACTACAATATTTTTTTTATTTTTTACTTTTTTGCAAAACTACTAATAGCGCACCTGGGGCAGTTGGTTGATACGTGGGACGCCGCAGAGAAAGAATATTTCCCTATGAGAGCCGCACTGCTCACGACGGTGCACGACTATCTCGGTTTCGGATATCTCGCGGGGCAGGTGGTTTCGGAGAGAAAGAATATTTCCCTCCCCCGCTCCACCGGCCGCCGCCGCCGACCCTCGGCCCGCACCCTCCCCCACTCCACCGTCGCCGACGACCCACCGCACCCTCCCCCGCTCCACCGGCCGTCGCCGACGACCCCCCGCACCCTCCCCGGCCCGCTCCACCATCACAAATGAATGCAACTAAATTTGCAAAAAAAAGCAAATTTGATTATATTTTCAAATAACAAATTTGATGATATTTTTTAAAAAATCATTACTGTTTTTATAAAAAATATTACTGTTATGATTTAAACAAGTTTGAACATATTTAAACACAAATAAATATCAAACAACATTTTAAATGCATAAAAACAAAAATTGGGGAGCTTGGGAATCGAACCCAGGACCTCCTAGTGTCTGTGCTGTGTGCTGACCAGTCGGGCTAGTGGGCGTGTTCTGATGGAGATAGGGTTAGGTGGAATATAACCTGACCAGTCGGGCTAGTAAGTAAAACAAAATTCTAATGGCGCACCAGGGGGAGGTGCGCCATTAGAATCGACGTACTTATGGCGCACCAGGGGGAGGTGCGCCATTAGAATCGCTTGTTCCCCTCGCACTGTCGCCTCCCTCCCTCCCTTGCTCGCCAGATCCCCCACTCCTCGACCCCAACCGTACGCCGCCGCCCCCTTGCTCCGCCCCCTCCGTCCGCCACGCCTGCACGTCGTCCACCGCTGTGGTCTTGCGCTGCCTCGACGCCGCCGCCCCGACCGCCGCCGGACTCCACCCCCGCTGCCCCCACCACTGCAGCTCCCTCGCGCCGCCGCCCCCGCGCCCGCCGCTCCTTCGCCGCCCCGCCCCAGCATGTACGTCCCCTCCCTCCCTTCCCCCATCCCCCTAGCTTCTCCTCCTCCTCCTCTCACCACCCGTGCCTTCTTCTGCTCGGAAGATCAAGAAGGCGGCCAAGGACGCCGACGACATCACGGGCCCCTTCCTCCGGATCGCCGCCCGCAGCCTCCTCGACGCCGGCGTCCTCTAGGTGATTCCTCCTCTCTCCTCCCCTCCTTCCCCCTAGGTTTCTCTCCCCGCCGGCGTCCTCTAGGTTTTTCACGATGTACACTCAAAACTAATGACTCTGAATCTCTGCTACTGAAAATCATACATTTCAGATATGACACTGTTTGGACATTTGTAAAATCCAGTGCTTGTGTATCTGTTGTTTGGATTAACAATTATGAATAGCACATCCTAGGAAATGAACTAGAATTATGAACAGGACATCCTAGGAGTAGATGAACATTTTGTGGTTCTGCTAGGACTTGCTCCAGATTTTTTAACCCTAGGATTTCTTTTCTTTTAGTTCTTTTCTTACAGAAAATTTACTAAAAATTCAGAAACTTGGAGTAACGTGTGGACTGTACTTTTGTGATCTCCTACTCCTGAATCTTACTACTACAAGCACAAGCAGTACAAATAAGGCTAGAATTTACTCTGAATTTTGACAGTAAGAAGAAGAATGAAAATTTTGACAGTAAGAAGAAGAAGAATGAAAACATGTGGACTATCTCTGAATTTATAGCAGTACAAACATTGTGATGACCAACTCATTGATTTGTCATACCCATACTAAACAAAGGTTAGGTTCAGAGATAGTGCTGCATTGTTGAGTTTTACTCCTTTTGATGTAGTAAATTTATTGACTGGTGTTTATCTTACCCTGTTCCATTGAGTAGTAAATCATTATTGGCTTGTATAGATGTCAGCATGCTCCCTTTCTACTCATTTTGGAGAACCTGTAGGTGCCAACTCTTGATATGGATGGATGCATTCTTTGCTTGTTTATATTCATTCTTGTAAACTGAACATGCTCATCTATCTATATATGCATTGTATTTTTTTTCCTTTGGAAAGTAAAATTTATTTCCTGGCTGGCTGGCATGATGGCTCATGGATACCTCAGCTGCAGCTGCAGCTGGAGCTCAATGGATGCAACCTTTGTATCTTCCTGTAGTATGGAGTATTAAATTGCCCCCTAGGGTATAAGGTTTCATTTGGATGTTCTCCCAGAACAAAATCATGACTTGTGACAATCTAAGGAAAAGGGGGATGGCAAAACCCCTAGAGTGTGTTCATTGCAAAGAGATACAAACTGTATATCATTTATTTTTTGAATGTATTGTAGCTAGTAAAATCTGTGAAGATGTTGAAATGCTTTTCTAGGTGCCAATCGTGAACTTTGAATCTATTTCTAAGTTGTGGCTTTGCAATAAAAGATACATTCACTTGAATCTATTGCTAACTTGAATTGGTCTCTTCTGCTGCTTATCAGAGATGGGGGGAAGCAGCCACCGCCGCTCTGCCTCACCGGAGTATGAGTTGGATGCTTTTGAGTTCTTCAGTGTCATACTTGGGACTTCAGTATCAGCCATGAGGCAGGTATATAAAACGAGAGATCTCCCCTTCACCCATCTCATTATAATAACTCTGTTGTTTGCTACATCACTCCTTGTCCCAAATTGCAGAGGCTGCCTGACACTTTTATGAACATGCTGGGTGAAGATCTGCCACATAATGTGAAGCTCCGACAGGCCGGCGGCGGGGTTCGCAGGCTGTGGGACGTGGAGTTGGTGATCGAGGAGGGCCACATGTACCTGTGCCGTGGCTGGGACAAGTTCTACAGTGCCTACGACCTGCGGACCAGGTACTTTCTTCTCTTCAGGTACGACGATGACGCCACAATGCTGATCGTGAAGGTTTTCAACACGACTATGTGTCGCATGCGCTACGCTGACGACGAAGATGCCAGTGCGTTCTGCCTCTTCTTATTCCTCTACATTTGGCTTTGTCTCACATCGATTGTTAACGGCCATTGTTGCATTTGGACAGGTAATGGGAGCAGCAGCAGCGACACTGGCTACAGCCAAAGCAGCAGCGATTCTGGCTTTAGCGAAAGCAGCAGTGATTCTGGCAGCAGCAAAGACAGCAAGAAGGATGATCCAGGCTGGAGTGGGGGAGAAGAGGAGCAGAGTGGGAATGAGGAGCTGCAGGATGACGATGGGCATCAGGCTGAGGATGACCTAGCGCTAGTGGTGGCTGACCAAGGGCAAGAGATGGTGGTGGCTGACCATGGGCAAGAGATGGTGGTGGCTGACCATGGGCAAGAGATGGTGGTGGCTGAGGATGACCTAGCGATGGCCGTGCCGGTCCTGCCTGAAGGTGGCCTCGCGATGGTGGTGGTGCCTGACAATGACCACGCACCGGTGGTGGCGCCGGTGATCCCACAGCTGGGCGACATGACCACGCCAATTATGGTAGAAGACTACATCCCACAGCTGCCTCCACCGCCTCGCCGCTCTTGGCGCATCAGGCTGAGGAAGGAGAAGGAGAAGAACAATGAGAACTGAACTATGTGAAACTTTTGTAATATGGTGTTGGATGGATAACGGTGTTGGATGAACAATGTGAAACTTTTGTAATATGTAACGATGGAACTATGTGTTGGCTATGTATGTATATATGATGAAACTTGTGTGTTGGATATGATTGTTATATGGATGCTTGTTGTATATATATGTGTTGGATATCTCATATGTGAAATAGTGACCTGAGATTAAGAAAAAACGATTTTTTTTAATGTTACTAATGGCACACTTCCATCTGGTGCGCCATTAGTATACCAGTTACTAATGGCGCACCTTTGGGATACTAATGGCGCACCCGTGGTGCGCCATTAGTATACCAGATACTAATGGCACACCTGTGGTGCGCCATTACTAAAATATTCTAGTGGCGTGGTGCTAGTGGCGCACCAGTAGTGCGCCATTAGTAGGCAAAACTGGTGCACCACTAGTAAGCCTTTTTCTAGTAGTGTGAGAGTCGGTGCAGGGCAGGGCGCCGACGGCGAGGTTCGGCAGCCTGGCGGGGTCGAGGTGGTCGTCGGCGCCGTCGGGGCAGAGGAGGATCGAAGTGAATTGTGTTTGAAAATTTTCTAACTGCACGATTATATACAAAGACCTTTAGTCCTAGTTGGTGGCTCCAACCGGGACTAAAGGCCCCCCTTTAATCCCGGTCGGAGCCACCAACCGGGAGGAAATGTGTATTTCAGCAACCCAAAGGGCGGGAAGCACAGGCCTTTGGTCCCAGTTGGTGGCCCGAACCGGGACTAAGGGCCCCCCTTTAGTCCCGGTTGGTGCCACCAACTGGGACCAAAGGCCTAGTCCTGGTACTGGCGTGGGTTGGTGGGAGTTTAGTCCCACCTCGCTAGTTGAGAGACGGCAACACTGGTTTATAAGGCGCGCTACGGCTGAGCTTTCAAGCTCCTCTCCAATGCAGGCAGTACTTGCCTAACCTTTGTCACCGCCATGTTGGGCCTGCTGGGCCTGCGGCCTGCATCCTGGCCCATGTACAGATGGGTTTTTAGTCGTATGCAGGCCGTGGTGGCCTAGTAGGCGGCATATTTTTATTTTTATGTCATTTAAGTTTGCCATTAAAGTTTTTAACATAAAATACTTTATGAAAATTCTTTTTGCTATTAAAGTTTTTAACAACAATACTTTGATAATTTTAGTTGCATAAATTTTATATAATTTGAAGTTAATATTATTTTGATAATAACTAGAGGTTTATAAAAGCTTTTTAGTTTATTCTTTTTTGTTGTTGAAGAATATTATAGTTTTTGTTTTAGTTAATCATAACCAAATATTTTAATTGATTCTTTTTGCTATTAGAGTTTTATAAAAGGTGTTTACTTCATTCTTTTTGCTCTTAGTTCATTCTTTGAGCTAAATGACCCTGAAATTGAAAAGCACTAGAAATGAATTCTGAAAAGGTTCAAAGTTGGCATGGTATCATCATTTCACCCACATAGTATGTACTAAAAAGTTGAGAGGGTTACAGCAAAAACTGGATGCACTTCGTGTACAAAGTGGACAATCTCTTTTGAAGTATCAGGGTTTCGGACGGAAACTCATTTGCTACGGAAGGTATTTCATTTCTTCACATGTAACTGCAGTGATATTCTAGATCAAAGCCGTATCAGAATAATTGTGGAAAGAAAGTCTTCACTTTTTCTTCGCATGTGTCCCTTGCCTATTGCACCGTAACCATGGATAATCATCATCGCTTAACAGGATGCTTGGGTCAGCCTTCACTTTGAAGGGAGGAATTTCATGAAACTTTTCATAATCTTCAGACATGTCTGTCTTGCACTCCACTCCCATGATGTCTCTCTTCCCTAAAAGAACTATGTGGCACTTGGGCTCATCGTATGATGTATTCGCTTCCCTATATTTTCTTTTTGTCGGTTTGGTAGACATGTCCTTCACATAGAAAACATGCGCCACATCATTGGCTAGGACGAATGGTTCGTCTGTGTACCAAGATTGTTGAGATCCACAGTTGTCATTCCGTACTGCAGGTCTACCTGTACCCCGCCTCCTGATAGATTGACCCATTTGCACCGGAACAAAGGGACCTTAAAATCATGTTCATAGTCAAGTTCCCATATGTCCAGTATGTAACCATAATATGTGTCCTTTCCCCTGTTGGTTGCTGCATCAAAGCAGACAATGCTATTTTGGTTGGTGCTCTTTTGATCTTGGGTGATCGTGTAAAATGTATTCCCATTTATCTCGTACCCTTCGTAAGTCAATACAGTCGAAGATGGTGTCCTGGCCAACGAGTACAGCTCATCTCCAACAATGTTGTTACCCATGAGATGAGTTTGCAACCAACTACGTAAAGTCCTGATGTGTTCACATGTAATCGAGTCGTCGGACTGCTCCGGGTTTTTGGAGCACAGAAAATTCTTGTGTTCATTGACTTATGTAGAACTATGTAGTGTGCTTGAGCCCAAGAATGCTCGTCCCTACATATTATTAAATTTGCTCCTAGCGTGCCGTTTCCAGTCAGTCTCCCCTCATACCGCGATTGAGGGAGACCAATCGGCTTAAGGTCAGGAATAAAGTCAACACAAAACCCAATGACCTCCTCTGTTTGATCGCCCATGAAGATGCTTCCTTCTAGCCTAGCACGGTGACGAACATATTTCTTTAAGACTCCCATGAACCTCTCAAAGGGGAACATATTGTGTAGAAATACAGGGCCCAGAATGGCAATCTCATCGACTAGATGACCTAGGACGTGCGTCATGATATTGAAGAAGGATGGTGGGAACACCAACTCGAAACTGACAAGAGATTGCACCAAATCATTCTTTAACCTTGGTATGATTTTGAAGAAAATATGCCCTAGAGGCAATAATAAAGTCATTATTTTATATTTCCTTATATCATGATAAATGTTTATTATTCATGCTAGAATTCTATTAACTGGAAACTTGATACATGTGTGGATACATAGACAAAACACCGTGTCCCTAGTAAGCCCCACCTAGACTAGCTCGTTAATCAAAGATGGTTAAGTTTCCTAACCATAGACATGTGTTGTCATTTGATGAACGGGATCACATCATTAGGAGAATAATGTAATGGACAAGACCCATCCATTAGCTTAGCATGTTGATCGTTTAGTTTTATTGCTATTGCTTTCTTCATGTCATATACATATTCCTTTGACTATGAGATTATGCAACTCCCGGATACTGGAGGAATACCTTGTGTGCTATCAAATGTCACAACGTAACTGGGTGATTATAAAGATGCTCTACAGGTATCTCCGAAGGTGTTTTTTGGGTTGGCATAGATCGAGATTAGGATTTGTCACTCCGAGTATCGGAGAGGTATCTCTGGGCCCTCTCGGTAATGCACATCATGAGAAGCCTTGCAAGCAATGTGACTAATGAGTTAGTTGTGGGATGATGCATTATGGAACAAGTAAAGAGACTTGCCAGTAACGAGATTGAACTAGGTATGAAGATACCGATGATCGAATCTCGGGCAAGTAACATACCGATGACAAAGGGAATAACGTATGTTGTCATTACGGTTTGACCGATCAAGATCTTCGTAGAATATGTAGGAACCAATATGAGCATCCAGGTTCCGCTATTGGTTATTGACCGGACAGGTGTCTCAGTCATGTCTACATAGTTCTCAAACCCATAGGGTCCGCACGCTTAACGTTCGATGATGATTTTGTATTATATGAGTTATGTGATTTGGTGACCGAATGTTGTTCGGAGTCCCGGATGAGATCACGGACATGACGAGGAGTATCGAAATGGTCGAGAGGTAAAGATTCATATATAGGACAATAGTATTCGGGCACCAGAAGTGTTCTGGTGGTACCGGGTACGTATCGGGTCACCGGAAGGGGTTCCGGGCAACCACCGGCAAGCTATATGGGCCTAATGGGCCAAGAGGGGAAACACACCAGCCACAAAGGGGCTGGTGCACCCCCCCCCCATATGGGGTGGCCAAATTGGAGAAGGAATGGGGAAGAAGGAAAGGAAAAAGGGAATAGGATTCCCCTTCCCCCTCTTCCCTTCCTACTCCGAATAGGAATAGGAAGGGGGGAGGCCGAATTGGGAGGAACCCAAGTAGGATTCCTCCTACTTGGGGCGCCCCCTTGGCTGCCTCTCCTCCCCTCCAACCTATATATATAAGGGGGGCACCGCTAGAACACACACAAAACATTGTTAGCCGTGTGCGACGCCCCCCTCCACAGTTTACGCCTCTGGTCATATTCACGTAGTGCTTAGGCGAAGCCCTGCGCGGATCACTTCACCAACATCGTGCTGACGGAACTCTTCCTCGACACTTTGCTAGATCAAGAGTTCGAAGGACATCATCGAGCTGAACGTGTGTAGAACTCGGAGGTGCCGTATGTTCGGTGCTTGATCGGTCGGAACGAGAAGTAGTTCGTCTACATCAATTGCGTTGTCAAATGTTTCCGATTTCAGTCTACGAGGGTACGTGGACATACTCTCCCCCTCTCGTTGCTATGCATCTCCTAGATAGATCTTGCGTGAGCGTAGGAAATTTTTGAAATTGCATGCTACGTTCCCCAAACAGATTTCTGGATCGATTACCTTTTGAGAGATTGCATTGAGGAATACACATAGCTTCACAATGGCTAATCGAACGTTTTTCGATAGAAGCCCCCTCAATGCAACCGGAAGCAATTACGTCATAATCACGTGGTAGTCTTGAGACTTTAGGTTCTGGAACTTTTTCTCTGGGATATTTATTATTCCCTTTATATTGGACGAGAAGCCAGACGGGACCTTCATACTGAGCAGGCATTCAAAGAAGATTTCCTTCTCTTATTTGGTAAGAGCATAGCTGGCAGGACTTTGATACTACTTTGGATACATGTCATCTTTTTCATGCACACATTGCTGGTCCTCCCGTGCCTCCAATATATCTTTTGTCTTCCCATACACGCCCAAGAAGCCTAGTAGGTTCAGGCAAAGATTCTTCGTCACGTGCATCACGTTGATTGCAGAGCGGACCTCTTGGTCTTTCCAATAGGGTAGGTCCCAAAATATAGATTTCTTCTTCCACATGGGTGCGCGTCCCTCAGCATAATTCAGAACAGATTATCCGCCAGGACTCTTTCCATAGATCACATGTAAATCATTGACCATATCAAGTATGCCATCACCAGTACGGAGGACGGGCTTCTTCCAGTGATCTGCCTCACCTTTGAAATGCTGGCCTTTCTTTATTAAGAGATGGTTGGTCAGGAGAAATCGACGATGTCCCAGGTACACATTCTTCCTGCATTTGTCCAAATATATACTATTGGTATTATCTAAACAGTGCGTGCATGCATGGTATCCCTTGTTTGTCTGTCTTGAAAGGTTACTAAGAGCAGGCCAATCATTGATGGTTACAAACAGCAAGGCATTTAGGTCAAATTCCTCCTGTTTGGGCTCATCCCACACACATACACCTTTTCCATTCCACAACTGTAAAAGTTCTTCAACTAATGGCCTTAGGTACACATCAATGTCGTTGCCGGATTGCTTAGGGCCTTGGATGAGCACTGGCATCATAATGAACTTCTGCTTCATGGACAACCAAGGAGGAAGGTTATAGATACACAGAGTCACGGGCCAGGTGCTATGATTGCTGCTCTGCACCTCTCCCCAAAAGGATTAATGCCATCTGCACTTAAATCAAACCATACGTTCCTTGCGTCACCTGCAAAGTCGCCCCACCTTCTCTCAATTTTTCTCCACTACGACCCGTCAGCGGGTGCTCTCAACTTTCCGTCTTTCTTACGGTCTTCCTTGTGCCATCACAACAACTTGACATGCTCTTTGTTTCTGAACAGATGTTTCAACCGTGGTATTATAGGAGCATACCACATCACCTTGGCAGGAACCCTCTTCCTGGGGCGCTCACCCTCAACATCACCAGGATCATCTCGTCTGATCTTATACCGCAATGCACCACATACCGGGCATGCGTTCAATTCCTCGTACTCACCGCGATAGAGAATGCAGTCATTAGGGCATGCATGTATCTTCTGCACCTCCAATCCTAGAGGGCAGACAACCTTCTTTGCTTCGCACGTACTGCGGGAAATTCGTTATCCTTTGGAAGCTTATTCTTCATTATTTTCAGTAGCTTCCCAAATCCCTTGTCAGTTACACAATTTTCTGCCTTCCATTGCAGCAATTCCAGTGCGGTACCGAGCTTTGTGTTGCCATCTTCGCAATTTGGGTACAACCCTTTTTTGTGATCCTCTAACATGCGATCGAACTTCAACTTATCCTTTTCACTCTCGCATTCTTTCTATGCATCAACAATGACCCGGCGAAGATCATCATTAGGCACATCGTCTGGTGCCTCTTGATCTTCAGCTTCCCCCATTGCCGTATCACTGTATTCAGGGAACATAGGATAGCTGTCATCATCCTCTTCTTCTTCGTTGTCTTCCATCATAACCCCTCTTTCTCCGTACTTGGTCCAAACATTATAGTGTGGCATAAAACCCTTCTCAAGCAGGTGCAAGTGAAAGGTTTTCAAGTTAGAGTAATCCTTCGTATTCTCATAGACAGGGCATGGACAATACATAAAACCATTCTGCTTGTTTGCCTCAGCCACTTCGAGAAATTTATGCAGGCCCTCAATGTACTTAGTCACCTTACATTCATTGTCGGTTCATCTGCGTGCATTATATAATTAAGTGTATCAAAAACCATTACAGAAAATCATGAATACAAAAGTGACCAAATTAATACAAGTTCATCATCACATTAAAACCAAAGTACATTAATTAGTGATCAAATGTAATTACTGCAAAAATACATACATAAAAGTTCATACATAGTTCTCATAGAACAACATATAGCTCTCTAGAGCATCTAATTAAAACATACATTAAAACTAACATACAACTATGTACAACATTTAAATGCAACAACAAATGTGATCATAATCACGACTAAGGTAACAATTGATCCAACAACATAATGATACCAAGCCTTATTATCTATGGCATATTTTTTAATCTTTCTAATATTCAAGCACATTGCATCCATCTAGATCTTCAAGCGCACATGCAACTCCAATTCCATCTTCTCCTCCTCAATTCTTTTCAATTTTTTCTTCAAGTAATTGTTTTCTTTTTCAACTAAATTTAACCTCTCGACAAGAGGGTCGGTTGGAATTTTCGGTTCACATACCTCCTAGATAAAAACATCTATGTCACATTGGTTGGCATAATTGTCATAAACACTAAATGAAACAAATAGTAATAAAAGATAATATACCACATCCAAATCATAGACAGGACGAGGGCCGACGGGGCGGATACCAAAACCATGGCACTATATTATAACAAACAATAATAAAAGTAAGAAAATTATACAAGTATCTATCTAAATCATACAAGTAAGATTTTTTTTCTTTTAAAAAAAAAGATAAGAACAAGAGGCTAACCATCGGCGTGGGCAATCGACGGCGGTGAGGATGGGGACGGGGACGGCACCCTACACATGCATGGCACTCTAAGAAGTTAATTTCAGCTCAAATTGTGCATCTAAATCAAAAGAACTCTCACATACACTGCTCCACTAAAACACAAAAACTAGCAGTGAAAGATGAAACGATGTAGTTGCTAACCTTTTACAACACTTGTGTAGTTGGTGCACCGTCAAATCTAGACAAATCTTGGGGAAAATGTAGCTTGAAGGTCAATCTTGGAGAGGAGAAAGCTTAAGTGTGGCTTGGGCATTTCATCAAACACCTCATGTGCATAGGAGGTGAGAAACGGAGTAGCACAAACCTCCCACCCTTCCACGGCCAAAAAACAGAGGAGACGGGGGGAGGGGGCATGGATATATATAGGCAAAACTTTAGTCCCCGTTTGTGTCTAAAACCGGGACTAAAGACCAACCTTTGGTCCCGGTTCCAGCCACCAACCGGGACTAAATGGGCTGCGCCAGGAGCGAGGCCCTTTAGTCCCGGTTTGTGTCTGGAACCGGGACCAAAGGGGTCAGACGAACCGGGACTGGTTCTGTCGAGGCCCGGCCGGCGCCCTGGCCGCTCGAACCGGGACCATGCACCTATTGGTCCTGGTTCGTAAAAGAACCGGGACTAATGCTCTGATCTGGCCTGGATCAAAAGCCCTGTTTTCTACTAGTTTGCTCGGCGATCACTTCCATAGCTGCTTGTGTACATGGCTTAGTGCATCGTTGTAACATCATGCTGTAAAATCTTCCTTCTATCAATGAAAAGTGTTGAGTAAACATAGGTTAGACTAGAAATTATTCTGGCTTGCCTTGTACTTCAAATAGATCATGTACTTCTATATATATGCCCACGAAGCTCAAGCAATAAAACAACAATTCCACCAAATCCCTCTCTCCCTTCTAACATGGTATCAGCCTAATCGATCCTAGACCCTACCGGCCGCCGCTTCCGCACCCGTGTGCCCCCGGTACTGTCGGCCTCCATGACTGCCGCTGGGGACCGCCCCGCCCGTACCTAGGGTTCGTCCGCCTGTGTTGACCAGCTGCCCTAGAGAGTCTTCTTCCCAATCTCTTGATCCGGGTTTTCTCTCTCCCGCCGGTCACCTTGATCGGTATTTTCTTTTTGGTTTTCGATCTATACTTAATCGGTTTGCGTCGCCCATCGCCACCGTCGACCCTTGTGCGCCTCTACTCCGACTTTGGCGTCGACTCTGTCGGCCTGTTCAACGACACAACGGGCCTCCTGCGACCCGCGGCGGCGGCGGACTGTAAAGCGTCCGCGCAACCGCGCGTCGGTCTGCCTGTCGTTCTTAACCGTACGTCGTCACCTCGTTCCTATCAGGAAACCTACGTCGACTCCACTGGATCTTGCAGCGCACGACAGTACATGATGTGCTGGTCTGGCGGCGGCCACTTGAGTAGTTGTACGCTCGTGGTTCTACGGCCGCCGTCCGTGCAACAGGACTACCGTCCGTGCACCAGAAAGCTTCACGTGACACCTTATTAGCATGTCTACATCATGCACGTACATGTGCAGAATCAATCAATCAGAAGCTCGTTTTTCATCTGCGGCCGGCGCGCCATCTTCGTCTGAGTGCACTTCCCTACCGCCATTCTGTCCTCGCGCCTGACGATCCACTCCATCTTCGTCGCATATCCGGTCTGATCACTGTATATGTACCTTCATCCGCATCACGCGACCGACCTGATCAATCGTTGCGCGTTGCGCGGGCCTTCGTCGGTTCTTGTGAAGATCCTACCTGAGTATGCGCGCCTCTTCACCAATCGAGCGTTGCCGCTGTGCTGTCCCGTCGGGCCGTAGCGCCGCCGCTCCGTGGTTTTTCTTCCGGCTGCATCGACCCATGTCACTGCTGCGTCGCTCCTTCGGGTCATAGTCGCGGCCCGCGGTCCACCGCCGCCCCGAGGCCGTCCACTTTAGGTCGTCCCGTGGCTCACCGACCCTCGCGCCGCCGTTGCGTCGCCCTGTCGGGCCGTAGCGAGTGTGGCACGCGGTCCACGCCGCCGTCCTGAGTCGTTCCCGCGGTAGCACCGACCCGGATTTCGTTGTTGCGCCGCCTCTTCGGGCCGTCGCGCCTCGGCCCGCTGTCACCCCGAGGTCTTCCCACCATCACCACGACCCACATGCCGTCGCTGCGTTGCCCCTTTGGGCCGTAGCGCCGCAGCCCGCGGTCCACTTCGCCGTCCTGCGCGTTGACTTCCCGTGGTATGCGCCGCGTCGTCTCCCTTGGCGCGGGAACGCTACCGTCCGCGCCGGTCTTGGTCACGCTGTCGGGTTCTTTGTCTCCTTCGAGCATCGCCGCCGCGCTCCTAACCTAGCCGTCGCCGCTGCCATCAGGCCGCCGCCGCCGCTCTTCTTTGGCCGCTGCCGTCGCTACCCCCATAGCCGCCGCCCGTCCACCCCCTTCGTCTTCGTCCAGCACCGGCCAGTCGCCAGCGTCGCCGTCATCTACCCCGACCAGTTCGTCTATTCCGACCATCGTTGGTGACATCAGCCCCACGCCAATTGGTGCTGCAACCGTCGTCGAGTCCTTCTATGCTGGCCTCTCCGACTTCTCCGACATGGCGTACAGCTCGTGCAGGTCCAAGTCTACGCATGTCCGGTGCTGTCAACACCGATGCGTGCCTTCGTCCACGACGTGTCCCCGGGCCTGGCAATCCTGGTGCGGCGCTTGGTCAACTTCGTGTTCGTCCGTCTACGCATGCCCGGTGCTGGCAACACCGATGCGTGCCTTCGTCCACGATGTGTCCCCGGGCTTGGCAAACCTGGCGCGACGCGTCGTCAACAACGTCTTCTTCCCGGCACACCACTACTTCGACACCACTGCGCCCATGACTGACTCGGCGCCTCCTTGCGCCCGCGGCCCCACGGCGACTTCCTCGACACTGCCCAACCCAACTCGACATCGACCACGGCATTCATCGCACGGCTACCTCAACCACGGCTACACCACATCTGCTCTCGGCTACCTCGACAAACGGCACAAAGGGCTATCACCTTGCTTGAGCAACCTTGTCGGTTGTCACTCCATCCACGCCTTCCGCGATGCATCGACCGTTACGACTGGGGGGCGGGGGAGGGGGGGGTCCGTTGGCTTGCCTTCGGATTCTTCTTCAGTCTCACCATTCTGCGTCACTACCGTTGTGACTGCGGGGGATGTTGAGTATATTGATTAGATTGGAAACATAGGTTAGACTAGAAATTATTCTGGCTTGCCTTGTACTCCAAGTAGATTATGTACTTTTATATATATATGCCCACGAGCCTCAAGCAATAAAATAATAATTCCACCAAATCCCTCTCTCCCTTCCAACAAAAAGATACGCAACCTTTGCGTATTCGCGAAAAAAGAAATATATTAGACGATGAGTCTATATTTATTTGGTAATGTAGATGTAGATAATTTTCTCTATAAACTGGTTCAATATTTTTGAAGCTTGAGTTTTGAGAGAACCAATGCACAATATACTATGGAACGCAGTGAGTTTCATTATGCAGTGGATCGAACTCGATGGAGATAAGGAAACTGTTGCGGCTAACGCCCGGCTTGCTTGCTATGCTTCATCTTGCTCCCTCCTCTCTGCTCTGTTTGGAGGGGCCAACTATCACAGGCGGCGAGAAGCCAAGAACAGAGGCATAAGCTCATCGCGCAGGTTGTGGCCAGAATGGAGGTAGAAGCCCGTGGCGAAGGGAAGAAGGCACTTATTTACTTGGAGCGTACGCGTTAGCAATCGTACGTATGAGCAAGTGTAATTGAATTTAGTGCCTTTTCTCTGGCTCAAATACGCCATGCTGTCAACATCATTTGATCTAAAATCTATTCGTACTAATTATTCACAAGTGCATTATTGGAGCAGATTTTGAATCAGTAGCCTCTTATTAGTTTTGTATCTCTAAAAAACAAAGTTGTCACTATCATTTCATCAGCTATATGTTATCTGCGGGTGTTAATGAAATACAAGAATGACATATATACTCAGAAGAATAGAAGACTAAATGCTAGTTGCAGCTTCATCCATGTCAACTAATAGAAGTTGTTGAGGATGCTGGTGCGCTGGAAAGATGTTGTGGCCGGCCTCCAAGTTGCAGTAATGTGCAGCTCCATCTAATTTTCAATTGGAGGTCAATGAGATGGTGGTGGCACTGGTAGAAAAAGAGGCTTCCATACGCCCCCATTAGTCCCCAAAACAATCGAACCGCGACCAAAGGGGTCTTTAGTCGCGGTTCGGGAGGAGACCCGCGACCAACTATCTGGGCCCAGCGCGCTCGGTCGACAGCTGGCGGACGGGAGGGGCTTTAGTCCCGGTTGGCCTGGCCAACCGGGACTAAAGGTCCCCGAAGGCCTGTAGTCGCGGTTGGCCAGGCCAACCGGGACTAAAGGCCCATCCAGCTGGCGGACGGGAGGGGCTTTAGTCCCGGTTGGCCTGGCCAACCGCGACTAAAGGTCCCCGAAGGCCTTTAGTTGCGGTTGGCCAGGCCAACCGGGACTAAAGGCCCATCCCTATATATAGGACTCAGCTCACTGCACTTCACTCAGCTCACTTCACAATTTTCAGAAGGGGGTGGTGGGTTTGCTTTTGGTTCCTCCTATGCACACAAGGTGTTTGATGAAATGCCCGAGAGCCTGAAACAAACATGATATGAAGTGTCCGAGCCACACTTGAGCTTTCTCATTTATTTTTCCTCCGCGATCGCGGTTAACAACTTGAACCTTTCATGTGTCATTGATAAAATATGCATGTGTGTAGTTCATTGTTTAATTTGTATTATTTCTAGCTAGTTAGTTTAACAAATGCATGATGGTTAATTATATACTTTATATAATAATAATGCAGATGAATCGGCAATGGATGTACGGTCCCCGACTCTCCGGCGAGTTCACTACGGGTTTGAAAGATTTCCTCGTAGTGGCAAATGCGAACAAGCAGCAAGGTTTTATTATCTGTCCATGTGCTGTCTGTAAGAATCAGAAGGGTTACTCCTCCTCAAGAGACGTTCACATGCACCTGCTTCGGCACGGTTTCATGCCAAGCTATAATTGTTGGACCAAGCATGGAGAAAGAGGGGTTAGAATGGAAGAAGATGAAGAAGGGGATGATATCGATGACAACTATCATGATCATTTCGGTGATACTTTCATGGAGGATGATGCTGAAGGTGGGGAAGGGTTAGGTGAAGGTGAAGAAGAGGCACATGATGAGCCCGCTGATGATCTTGGTCGGACCATTGCTGATGCACGGAGACGCTGCGAAACTGACAAGGAGAGGGAGAATTTGGATCGCATGTTAGAGGATCACAAAAAGTCGTTGTATCCAGGATGCGATAATAGTCTGAAAAAGCTGGGCTGCACACTGGATTTGCTAAAATGGAAGGCACAGGAAGGTGTAGGTGACTCATCATTTGAAAATTTGCTGAAAATGTTGAAGAATATGTTTCCGAAGAATAACGAGTTGCCCGCCAGTACGTACGAAGCAAAGAAGGTTGTCTGCCCTCCAGGTTTAGAGGTTCTGAAGATACATGCATGCATTAACGACTGCATCCTCTACCGCGGTGAATACGAGAATTTGAATGAATGCCCTGTATGCACTGCATTGCGTTATAAGATCAGAGGCGATGACCCTGGTGACGATGTTGAGGGCGAGAAACCCAGGAAGAGGGTTCCCGC
Organism: Triticum aestivum; assembly: GCF_018294505.1. Taxonomy (NCBI): domain Eukaryota; kingdom Viridiplantae; phylum Streptophyta; class Magnoliopsida; order Poales; family Poaceae; genus Triticum; species Triticum aestivum. Next base: position 558,520,355 of record NC_057808.1, on the reverse strand, counting down.
CAAGGCGATGTGGTATGCTCCTATAATACCACGGTTGAAACGTCTGTTCATGAACAAAAAGCATGCCAAGTCGTTGCGATGGCACAAAGAGGACCGTAAGTCCGACGGGGAGTTGAGACACACCGCTGATGGAACGCAATGGAGAAAGATCGACAGAGTTTTCAAAGTTTTTGCAGCTGACGCAAGGAACATAAGATTTGGTCGAAATACTGATGGCATTAATCCTTTTGGCGAGCAGAGCTCCAGCCAGGGCCGTGACTCTATGCATCTACAACCTTCCTCCTTGGTTGTGCATGAAGCGGAAGTTCATTATGATGCCAATTCTCATCCAAGGCCCTAAGCAACCCGACAACGACATCGATGTGTACCTAAGGCCATTAGTTGAAGAACTTTTACAGTTGTGGGCCAGACCTGGTGTACGTGTCTGGGATGAGCACAAAGGAGAGGAATTTGACCTACGAGCGTTGCTTTTTGTAACCATCAACGATTGGCCTGCTCTCAGTAACCTTTCGGGACAGACAAATAAGGGATACATGCATGCACGCACTGCTTACATGAGACTGAAAGTGTACGTTTGGTTAATTCTAAGAAGAACGTGTACCTGGGTCATCGTTGATTTCTTCCCCGAAATCATAACGTAAGAAAGAAAGGCAAGCATTTCAACGGGAAGGCAGATCACCGGCCGAAGCCTGCGGAACGTACTGGTGCTGAGATATTTGATATGGTCAAGGATTTGAAAGTCATCTTTGGAAAGGGTCCTGGCGGACAATCAGTTCCGCGGGGAGTTGACGGGCACGCACCCATGTGGAAGAAGAAATCTATATTTTGGGAGCTAGAATATTGGAAAGTCCTAGATGTCCGCTCTGCAATCGACGTGATGCATGTTACGAAGAATATTTGCGTGAACCTGCTAAGCTTCTTGGGTGTGTATGGGAAGACAAATGATACAAAGGAAGCACGGCAGGACCAGCAACTTTTGAAAGACCCAGATGACCGGCATCCGGAATGGTTTCAAGGTCGTGCCAGCTACGCTCTTACCAAAGAAGAGAAGGTCATTTTTTTTGAATGCCTGAGCAGTATGAAGGTCCCGTCTGGCTTCTCGTCGAATATAAAGGGAATAATAAACATGGCGGAGAAAAAGTTCCAAAACCTGAAGTCTCACGACTGCCACGTGATTATGACGCAATTGCTTCCGATTGCTTTGAGGGGGCTCCTACCGGAAAATGTTCGAGCGGCCATTGTGAAGCTATGTGCATTTCTCAATGCAATCTCTCAGAAGGTAATCAATCCAGAATATCTACCACGGTTACAGAACGATGTGGTCCAATGCCTTGTCAGTTTCGAGTTGGTGTTCCCACCATCCTTCTTCGATATTATGACGCACCTCCTGGTCCACCTAGTCGAAGAGATTTCCATTCTCGGTCCTGTATTTCTACACAATATGTTCCCCTTTGAGAGGTTCATGGGAGTATTAAAGAAATATGTTCGTAACCGTGCTAGGCCAGAAGGAAGCATCGTCAAGGGCTATGGAAATGAGGAGGTAATTGAGTTCTGTATTGACTATGTTCCTGACCTTAAGCCGATTGGTATTCCTCAATCGCGGCACGAGGGGAGACTAAGTGGAAAAGGCAAGATCGGAAGGGAATCCACGATATGTATGGACGGTCATTCTATGACTGAAGCACACCACACAGTTCTGCAAAATTCCAGCTTGGTGGCTCCGTACTTCGAGCAACACAAGAATATTTTACGCTCGGACAACCCGGGGAAGCCTGAATCCTGGATTAGAAAGGCCCACATGGAGACTTTCGGCAGTTGGTTGCGAAAACATTTAATGAATGACAATGATGTTGGAGATCAGCTGTACATGTTGGCCAAGAAACCATCTTCGACTATAACGACTTTCCAAGGGTACGAGATAAATGGGAATACATTTTACACCATCGCCCAAGATAAAAAGAGCACCAACCAAAACAGTGGTGTCCGCTTTGATGCAGCAACCGAGAATGGGCAAAAGGTCACATATTATGGTTACATAGAGGAGATATGGGAACTTGACTATGGACCCTCCTTTAAGGTCCCTTTGTTCCGGTGCAAATGGTTCAAGCTAACAGGAGGTGGGGTAAAGGTGGACGAGCAATACGGAATGACAATGGTGGATTTCAACAATCGTGGTTACCTTGACGAACCATTCGTCCTTGCCAAAGATGTCGCTCAGGTTTTTTATTTGAAGGACATGAGTAGCAAACCGAGGAAACGGAAAGATAAGAAAACGATCAGTACATCATGCGATGATCCAAATCGCCACATTGTTCTTTCAGGGAAAAGATACATCGTGGGAGTGGAGGATAAGACAGACATGTCAGAAGATTATAATATGTTTGGTGAAATTCCGCCCTTCAAAGTGAACACTGACCCAAGCATTAAGTTAAATGATGAGGATGCTCCATGGATACGGCACAATCGTAAGCAAGCTGGGACACAAGGGAAGAATTGATGTGTAATAATTTATTGTACCAAACTTTGTATTTGGTCGATGAACTGAATGATGTATCAAACCTTTTGTCAAACCTTCAAGGGATTTTAAAATGAATTAGTTTTATTTTTCTGATTTTTTGATATATAATTGTATTTTTAAGATTTTAAAATGAATTAGTTTTATTTTTCTGATTTTAAAAGGAAAAAGGAAGAAGAAGAAAGAAAGGAAAAAGGAAGAAAAACAGAAGAAAAAAGGAAAACAGAAGAAAAAAACAAACAGAAGAAAAACATAAGAAAAAACAGAAGAAAAAACAAACAGAAGAAAAAAAACAGAAGAAAAAACAGAAGAAAAAAGGAAAAAGGAAGAAAAAAAGAAGAAAAACAAAAAAAAATAAAGCAAAAAAGAAAACAAAAAACAGGCAAAAAATAAAAAATATGCCACCTACTGGGCCACCACGGCCTGAATACGACTAGAAACCCATTAATGGGCCAGGATTCAGGCCCGCAGAAGGCCCAGTAGGCCCACAGGCACATAGTAACAGAATAGGCCCGTAAGCCTGCATTTGAGAGGAGCTCGAAGTGGTGAGCGCAGCCGCGCTTATAAACCACTGTCGAAGCCTCTCGGCTAGCGAGGTGGGATTAAACATCCCACCGCACCGCGCCAGTTCCAGCACAGACCCTTTAGTCCCGGTTGGGGAGGCGGACCGCGACTAAAGGGTACCCTTTAGTCGCGGTTGTTGTCCCCAACCGCGACTAAAGGGTCTTTCTGCGCGGGAACGAAAGCGGCGCCAAAACCCTTTAGTCCCGGTTGGGGAGGCGGACCGCGACTAAAGGGTACCCTTTAGTCGCGGTTGGTGTGGCCAGCCGCGACTAAAGGGTACCTTTAGTCGCGGTCCGCCTCCCCAACCGCGACTAAAGGTGCGTCTATAAATACTGCACTTAGCAATTTCGCCACTTCCCATTCTCCTCTCTCTCGACGCCGAAGCGCTGCCCCGACGCCGATCGACGCCGAAGCCCTGCCCCGACGCCGACGCCGACGCCGAAGCCCTGCCCCGACGCCGACGCCGACGCCGAAGCCCTGCGCGCCGCCGCCCCCGTCCCCAGTGAGCGCCGCCTCCGCCCGTGCCCTGCCCTTGCCCACCGCCCGTGCCCTGCGCCCTTGCCCGCCGCCCGCCGCCCGCCGCCCGACGCCCTGCCGCCCGCCGCCCGCTGGCCCTGCCTGCCGTCCTCCGCGCGCCGGCAGAAGAAGAAGAAGGAAGAAGAAAAAGGAAGAAGAAGAAGAAAGAAAAAGGAAAAAGGAAGAAGAAGAAAGAAGGAAGAAGAAAACAAAAGAAAAACAGAAGAAAAACAAGAAAAAGGAAGAAAAAAGAAAAAGGAAGAAAAAAAAGAAAAAGGAAGAAAACAACAGAAGAAAAACAAAGGAAGAAGAAAAAAGAAAGAAGAAAAAAAAGGAAAACACAAGAAAAAAAACAAAAGAAAACGAAAAAACAGAAGAAAAACAAAGGAAGAAGAAAAAAGAAAACAAAAAACAAACAGAAGAAAAAAACAAAAAAAAAGGAGGAAGAAAAACAAAGGAAGAAGAAAAAAAGAAAGAAGAAAAACAAAGGAGGAAGAAAAAAAAAGGAAGAAGAAAAACAAAGGAAGAAGAAAAAAAGAAAGAAGAAAAAAAAGGAAGAAGAAAAGAAGAAAGAAGAAAGAAAGAAGAAAAAGGAAGAAGAAAAAAAGAAAGAAGAAAGAAAGAAGAAAGAAAAAAGAAGAAAGAAAGAAAAGAAGAAGAAAAAGAAAGGAAGAAGAAAAAAGAAAGAAGAAAAAGGAAGAAGAAAAAAGAAAGAAAAAGAAAGAAGAAAGAAAAAGGAAGAAGAAAAAACAAGAAAGAAAAGGAAGAAGAAAAAATGAAAACCAAATTAAAACCAAATGAAAACCAAAAGAAAGAAGAAAGAAAAAGGAAGAAGAAAAAAAGAAGAAGAAAGGAAGAAGAAGAAAGAAAGAAAAAAGAAAAAGGAAGAAGAAGAAAGAAAGAAGAAGGAAGAAGAAGAAGAAAGGAAGAAGAAGAAAGAAAGAAGAAGAAAGGAAGAAGAAGAAAGGAAGAAGAAGAAAGGAAGAAGAAGAAAGAAAGAAGAAGAAGAAAGGAAGAAGAAGAAAGTAAGAAGTAGAAAGGAAGAAGAAGAAAGAAAGAAGAAGAAAGGAAAAAGGAAGAAGAAGAAAGGAAGAAGAAAGAGAAGAAGGAAGAAGAAAGAAAGAAGAAAGAGGAAGAAGAAAGGAAGAAGAAGAAAAAGAATTTTTACTTAAAGAATCTTATTTTTTAATTCCTCCTCCTCTATGTCCCCTTAATCTTATTTTTTAATTCCTTTATACTTAAAGAATTTTTACTACATGCAGGAGTGACATATGGCGGACGATAGAACCGAGCCGCTTAGGGATCCGGAGGCTGAACGTTATTTAATGGGCATCATCAACAACGAGATTCCTTATGTGCCGGGCTCAGAATATGAGCAACAAGAGATGTAGTCTCTTCTTATCTGAACCTTGACGGTGGAACAGAGATTGTCGATGATCAAGAAGGTGAAGGAACGGACATTGTCGACGGAGGTCAACCGTCAACAACCGACGATCTCGAATTGCAAGTAGCAACCACCTCCGGCGAGGTATATATATACATTGAGCCTCTCGTGATACAAACTTACTGAAATGTGAATACATATGTATTAACGCGCGCGACTCTCTTTCTTTTTTTAGCCCTCCGGATCGAGTACGACAAAGCGTGGCAAATCCAAGGCGATGAAAACAGGAGAAACATATGCCATTGAGTTTGTCAGTGAAACCGGCAAGCCCCTACAGCACACCTCAAAGTTTATCAACCAATGCGGAGTCGTTGTTAGAGACAACGTCCCGATCACCATCCAGGAATGGAAGGAGCCAAAGAAGGCACGTCTTGGTTTCAGTTTTGTCGACAAGAGAACGAAAAAGGATTGCTGGAGAAAGCTTATGGAACATTTCATTCTACCTCCGGAATACAACAAAGTCGATGAATTCGGTTACGAGGTTCCGGTTGGACGTCAGAGGAGGAGGCTAGTTAAAGAGTTCGCTCTTCAGAAGATGGGCGAAGCATTCCGGAACTTCAAGAAAAATTTAACCCGTGACTATGTCAACAAGGGCAAGACTCCGGATTTCAATGGACAACATGAGAAACTGAAAGATGATTGGCCAGAATTTGTGAGGCAAAAGCAATCGGAGCATTTCAAGGAAATATCAAAAAAAATAAGGATAATGCGAGTAAGAAAAAGTTCCATCATATTATGGGGCCAGGAGGATACCGCCTTTCGGAGCCCAGGTGGCAGAAGATGGAGGAGGACCTGAGGGTGCGAGGAATCCCTCTAGGTACAGAGGGATGGGACCCAAGGGCCAAAAGCTGGTGGTACGGGCATGGGGGATCGCTAGACCCGGAGACAGGGGTGTGTGTTCACCGGCAGAGACAGTTTGCTCCCACCCAAGCCCTTATTGACGCAATGACCCAAGCTCAAGAGGGCTTGATCAAGTTCAACAGAGAGAAAGACGCACTGACAACAGCCCTCGGGAATGATGAACACGGAGGACGTGTACGAGGCAAAGGCAAAGTTCCGTGGAAAGTAGGGTTTTCCCAGGACAATGACCCGTACTGTTACAGAAGCCGTAAGAGAAAGACGGACCGGGATGCAGATCTTATGACGAAGTTTGCATCGGAACTCCATGAGTTGAAGCAGATCGTGCATGAACTAGTGAAAGAAAAATCGGCTGCAGGGCCGCATGAAGATCATGAAGCGGATCGCGGAAGCCAGCAGCGAAGAAGCAGCGTGGCTTCCACGGATGCCCCGCCTGGTGCTAGTGCACCGATGATCGAGATTCGTGCACCGGAGCCTCACTACCCCGTGGATGATGTAAAGGAGATGAAAGAATGTGATCTGCATTATCCCGTGGGGAACGTTTCCACGAAGGTAGCTAGCGGCAGTGCTTTACCCTGTACACCTGGAGCACTCCACCACAACAACCCCATTGCATATGGCTATGCTCGTGTCACGGTGGAAGACATAGTCCAAGGGTTTGAGGACCTGGAGATTGACAAACCTACACCCGAAGGGGAGAGAAGACTTGGAGATGTCAAGCGCCAGTTCATTCTATGGAAAAAGAAGTACATAGTGTTTCCAGGCGAGGCGCCAAGGCTAGCAAGTCCACCCCCCTCCGATGGTGGTGGTGGTGGTGGTGGCGGTGGTGGTGGTCGTGGTGGTTCACCTACACCTCCTTCACGCCATTCGACGCCGTCCCCCGATCCACAACCTCCGGCGGGTACGACGCCACCCAATCCTCCTCCGGCGGGTACGACGCCCCCCAATCCACCTCCGGCGAAGAAGCAGAAGCAGGCGGACAGCAAGGAAACCCGCTCCTGGACTATTAACCCGGACCCTTATGTACCTAAGACCACAAGGGTACCGGAGCCATCACTGAAGCCTCTCCTCCCAAGGCCTGGGGAACTTAGTGAAGCTGAAACCAAATTGGCCGCGTCTGCTGATTATGAGAAATGGAAGGCAGATATGAAGGCGAAAAAAGAGCCTGAGCCCAAGCAAGTATTCACTGAGAAGCAAAAGAAGTGGGCTAAGGATTTTTTGACGACACCGTCCCAAGCCGAGCTGAATATGCCTGCCGACTATGGACATGAACTTCGTAGGCAAGCAAAAATATTGAAGGAGGAGAAAGAAGAAAGTAAAAAAAGCGGGAAACAAGTTGACCAGCTCGGGATGCAGAAGAAACAATCGATCCCACCGCTCATAGTGAAAGCCGGTCCGGAAGAGGACCCCGAGATCATAGCAGCTGCGGCAGCACTTGGATTGACTGTAGCGGGTGCCATGAAACAAGCGTCCGAGATGGGTTTGACTCTTCGTGCCTTCTTAGGCCTTGAGGATGCGCCAGTATGTGAGATAGCATTACAATATGTGCGGAATGGGCCTCTCGTCGAGCCTGCGCGGGAAAAGAGTCTACCACCACAAATGCGAAATCTGCTACATTGGTACAAGCAATTCATAACATGGGCCGACAAACAATATGTTTATGCGGATGTTACAGATGAGCATCACACCAAACGGTACTCTGTAGAAGTTCATATGAGTGAATTGTTCCAGCTGTTCAATCTGCGCGACCTCGACAAATCTATGCTGAGTTGCTACGTTCTGTAAGTGATTTATTTCTACCTCATCTCGTTCTTCATTGCATGCACTATATATATATTGTCCTAACTATATTGTTGTGTACGCTATTATGCAGATTGAAGATTTGGGAATGCAAAATAAGAAACATCCATGATGTTGGGTTCATTGACCCACATATCGTTAATGGACATGTGTTACAACATCACCCCGAAGACGTGGAGAAAGACCTGTACAAGTTTCTTAGAAAGCATCAACTCAAAAGTCATATTCTATTTCCTTACCATTTTGGGTGAGTGTTTCTCTCTTGTGCCCATTCTCTTTTGTTTACTCCATGCATGGTATGTCTAATCGATGAGTTATGCATGACTGTGCATGTAACGTGTCCGCAGGTTCCACTGGATTCTGCTAAATATTGAACTTCACACCTCCAGAGTTCTAATCATGGACTCTATGGATTCGGATCCAAAGCGTTGGGCCGACATGAGAAAAATGCTGCAAAAGTAATTATTTTCAATCATTTGAGCTCTATATCGATCGGTCTCTTTCGTTCATTTCCTAATATCAAGTAACTAATAACTCCCTTATTCATTTAATTTTCTTTGCCCTGTAGGGTTTGGAGACGGTTCTCAGAAGAAATTGTCGGTGAATTCAAACATGAGCTAGATTTCAGAAGGTTAGTTAATGTGGATAAGCAGCCACCGGGGACCAATCTATGTGGATACTATGTTTGTGAGAACATCCGGAGACACACCTCTGAGCGGAAGGCATCGGATAGCGTGCGGAACGCGACGGATAACTTGCGGAGGAGGCTTAGTCCAGAAGCTCGCTTCCGACCAATTCAAGAAGAATTAGCAGGATTTGTCATGAGGGAAGTCATCAATCCTAAAGGAGAACACTATACCGAGGACGAAGAAATTTATATGCATACCCGAGATTGAAACTTGTACGAAGTTGTATATGGTCATCCATCCTAATTGTGTATGGAAACTTGTTCGAAGTTGTATATGGTCACCCGAGATTGAATATATATTATATATTCCTCTTGAATTCTTCTTGTTTGAAATTTCATATGCATGTATATAGTAGCGTAAAATATGTGTACTGAAACTTTATCAAAATTAAAATAAAACACAAAATATAATATAAAAGAAATAAAACACTCCAAACTAAAAAGAAACCAGGTTTAGGGGGGCTAAAACCCTAAACCTGCGGAGGAGCCCTTTAGTCCCGGTTGGCCACGAGAACCGGGACTAAAGGTCCTCCGCCCCGACGGACCACGGGCGCCCACGTGGACGGGCCTTTAGTCCCGGTCAGCCACAAGAACCGGGACTAAAGCCTTTAGTCGCGGTCCGTAAGAGGCGCGACTAAAGGGGGGTCTTTAGTCGCGCATATTTAGTCCCGATTGCACAGCCGGGACTAAAGGCTGTTGCGAACCGGGACTAAAGGGCTTTTTTCTAACAGTGTGGGGAGACTTGCCTGGCGCTGGACAAACTAATAGATGTTGTGGATTTCTGTGTGATCGACGTACATTTGGTCGGCAAGATGCTTGGTTTGATTACTAACCTGAGAATTCAGAAGTTGGTTCATTATGCATGCCAGATGTATAATAATACCAATACATTTTAATTCAGACGTGCCCATCCTAGAAGTTATGTGGGGGCTCTAATATTTATCCGAAAAAAGTAGAACAGAATCTATCATAGATGTAGACGAGAGAGAAACAAGCAAGGGAGATCGATCACTATGTTGCACTACTCGTCTTTGATCGCCATCCTATGATCAGGAAACTCGATGGAGTAGAGCAATCCAAACACAAAGACTGGCACAAGAAAATCACCATCCAAGTTGCAGCTAGAGGAGCCTTGTACTATGCATGATGGACCCACTGCCAACGCGGAAATTGTCTGGTGAACATAGTGTCACTGGGTATCCTTCCAGTGAAGCTAATTTTTTTTAAATAATACTTTTTTATTAAATTGCACAAATATTATGCTGAAAAATTATTTTTTTAAAATAATACACCGTCGGCCCGCAGCGGGCCAACTGGGCCTAGTCAGCCCGCAGCCAGCCGAGTGGGCGCAGTCGGCCAGTAGCCGTCCGACAGCTGGCCCGCCTGGCACGTGTCGGCCTCGGATTGGGCTGGCCACGTCGCGAGGGGGAGGGAGGGAGCTGTCGGCGCGGGCGCGCCCCTGTTAGCCTACCGCGGGCCGATCGGCTGGCTGTTGGCCGATAGGGTGCAGCCCCACCTCGCGCGCGGCTGGCCCGGCTCCCTGCGGCCTTATCCTCCCTTTCCTCCACGCTCCACGCCCAAACTTCTGTTCTTCTTCTGTTCTTACTTTCTCATCTCTCTATACAAAAATGCCACCAATTTGTACACCTAAATGAGCCAGTTTTTTGCGATTTTGTCACCGTGAATGGATTCAACTTAGTTAGGGCAGCCAAAAGAGGTCTCGATCTATTGATGGGGTAGCTCGTGGTGGTCGTGGTGAGCATTTTGGTGGAGGTGGTGGTGGTGAAGTTGGGGCAGTGTGGTGGAGGTGGTGGAGGTGAAGCTCGTCGTTCGTCGTTCTTCGTTGGAGGCGGAGCACCGGCAGTTTGGTGGCCGCCGTTCGTCGTTCTTCGTTCACACGCACGCTTCAAGGGTATATTTCAGCAAACATTTTATTTTTCGTAGGTGCTCCGGTAGTATTTGTTAATATGTTTCGATGTGAAATAAATTAGGTGTGCGATTATTGTTATTTGCCCCGGTAGTATACGTAAATATAGATGTCAACTAATTAGTTGTGTAAAAATGTGTAGTTGCTCCGGTAATATTCCGTACTATATGTGGATGTCAAGTATTTAGGAGTGTCAGTATTTGTAGTAGCTCCGAAAAAAAGGTCCGTAATATAGGCAGTCCAGTCAAATATATTAATCTATCAATATTTGTAGTTGCTACGGCAAATATTCGTAATATACTTGTAGGTGTGTGAATTGTATTAGTTGCTCCGTTAATATTCTGTAATATATAGCTAGCTAATATATAGACATGTCTAATATTTGTTAGTGCGGGTATATTAAGTTGTTGCTTAATACTTGTATTTCGTTGTTGAAAAAAATAGATGAGCCGAGATGTCCGATGTAGTGAAGTTCAGATTTTACTACGGTCCCGGTACTGTCCAAACAACTGAGATGGGAGCAGATCTGAGTGAATTTACTCACATAGAGGTGCCAATGAGCGCACCTCAAACATGGTCTGTCAGTCAGTTGAAAGAATTGATTGCGGCAAGTTTAGGTCTTGATACTGAAACACACACCGTCGATGTTCATGCATTGTGGACACGGTCAAGTTCAATAATTTACTTTTATTTGAGGCCAATAGAGGGAGACTCCGATTGGGTGCGGTGGTTACAAGGTTGTGAACGAAGGGGATGCAATCCTGTTGCTTTAGTGCTTCCCGTCGTGAAGGAGGTCACTGCACATGAAGGCGAGGGTGGCTACGAAGGACAGAGCAGTCAGGTAGAAGGAGGAAATGCTTATGGTTACGAACAAGGACAGAGCAGTCAGGTAGAAGGAGGAAATGCTTATGGTTATGAACCAGGGCAGAGTAGTCAGGTAGAAGGAGGAAATGTCGATGGTGATTACAATGGCGAGGTGGACGCTGACGAGGTAGATGGGCACATGCAGGACCAGATGGAAGAAGAAGACACCGATGTTGAAAGGGGTCATGCCGATGATTCTGACGAGTCAGATGAAGAAGAAAATGCAGAGGAGGTCCCGAATCCTGCATCGTGGAATCATGACTTCTCATCTGCAATGACCGTGAATGATGGACATCATTCAGCCTGGCAATATCACCAGAACAATATTGCGACGGGTGCTATGTATCCGAACAAGCAAGCCCTGAAGGATGCAATAATTAATTGGGCAATGTCCACGCAAAGGGTTTTCACAGCTCAGGTGTCCAGTCAGAAATTCATGACAATGGTATGCAAGAACGCAGATTGTCCCGCCAGGGTGCACGGCTTTCTCCCTAAGTATGGCACAAGTTGGGTGATAAGTGACTTAGTTAATCACACTTGTCTTATTCCCTGCATCCCTCAAGATCATGCCAACCTTTCATCCACGCTTATTTCTCGGTTGTTTTACGATGAGATAGTGCATGGCAAAGCTATGGAAGTGAAGGCAGTCTAGACAAAAGTCTTCGCCAGGTTCAAGTATAGAAATTCTTATGGCAAGGCTTGGAGGGCTAAGCATGCGGCGCTTGAAAGGAGATTTGGTTCTTATTTTGATGCATATGACTCTGTTGTCCAGCTCCTCCACACCCTGCAGCAGCAGAATCCAGACACCTATATCGATATCCAAGACATTTTCATGCCAGAGTTCCCAACTGTGAGGGTGCTGCATCGTCTCTTCTTCTCTTTCGGTGTATGCATCGAAGCTTTCAAGCATTGCCGACCGGTGATATGTGTTGACGGTACTTTTCTCACAGGCAAGTACAAGGGTCAGATCCTGACAGCCATAGGTCAAGACGGCCAAAATCAAGTTGTCCCACTCGCATTTGCTTTTGTGGAGAGTGAGAACATTGAAAGTTGGACATGGTTCTTCAGGCAGTTGAAAATATCAGTTGTGAAGGAGAAGCCCAATGTGTGCATCCTTCAGGACAGGCATGCAGGTACTCAATGCGATAAGGACACTGACAAACCCAGGCCCTGAGGAACAAGTTCCATGGCAGGACTTGCAGAGCCGTTGGTGCATGCACCATCTGGGGGCTAATTTCTTCTCGCAGTTTAGAAATAAGAACCTGATGAATCTGTTCAAAAAAATCTGCAAGCAGAACAAGTTATGAAAGTACAATTTGATACGCGACAGACTTAATGTGTGCACGCAGAGACACGTGAGGGACAGGAAAGCTGCAAGAGATGCAGCGGTGAGGGCACGTGTTGAAGCAGTAGCTGCACAGTTGGCAACAGGAACAGCGGCCGTGGAGGAGGAGCCTATTGGGCTATGTGACCTGCCAGGCTTTGACCCACCTGGTACTAGGAGAAGGCTCGGGAGGTCGATTAAAACCTTCGAGCAGTGGATAGAGCATGAGCCTCTAGAGAGGTGGTCTTTGCTACCTGACACACATGGAGCAAGGTACGGTGTCATGACAACGAACCTTGCGGAAACATACAACTTTTTCCTCAGAGGAAACCGGGCATTGCCACTTACAGCCATCGTTGAGGGTATTTTTTATGGCACCGTCAAGTATTTCAGAGATAGACGTCAAAAAGCAGAGCAACATATCTTCAACAACCCAAATACACGGAAGGCATACACAGCATTGAACGAGCAGTTTGATGCGTACACTGGGGTCATCTGGCAGTCCTACACGGAAGCAGCCATACAAGCGAGATACCCTGGTGGTATTTCTGTGCTATGCACAAGGGACCGAGATTACTGGATGACAAAATCAAAGATCATCTTCGATGTCTTCGTCGAGGAGATGCCACAACAGAGGGTTATGAGGCAATTTGGTCTTCTGCAGTTGGAGCTGCCTCCCCCTATAGAGAACCCGGTGCCAGCACACATCCATAGGTATTAACCAGTTTTTCAATGTTGCATTATCTTTCATAGTACTCCATTCGAAGCTTTAGGTAATTTTTGAACACACCCCACAATTTTAGGACGACAAGGAAGGGCATGACCAGGACAACTGCTGACTGGTTAGTTAGACTAGAGCCATATGTTATAGAATGGGAGACAGCAAACACACATCTATGGCACGAGAATCACAATTTTGATCTCAATGAATTCAATCTCTATTTGCGGCGCTACATGATCGGAACACGGTTACGCATCGTTGAGCATTCCCACCCAGAGGAGATACCGGATCCTACTCCGTGGGATATGTACCCGAGCTATGACACTTCGGGCTCTAGGCAGTACGCGGTAAGATATATTTTCTTTAAGTAATGTTGTCACATACTTTGATGTGCAAGAGACAGACATTATTAATCGTCATGGAAATTTGCAGGCTACCTTGACAAACGAACTCTACGACGACGTGACCACCTTTGGACGATCACTGTCCTCTGGACCTCTTCTTCGGCACCGTCCAGTGCTACAACCCTTCTTGGAACGAATTCAGAACAAGATACAGACCGTGTACGAGGCTATCACGTGCACCCGGAGAACCGACGTTGTTCAGCACCAGCAGCAGCAGCCGCGTCACTCCATGCACCGACATCAACCACGTCCACGTCTAGCACATCAGCCGACAACCAGGCCACCCCGTCCTGACCAACCTGGCAGTTCAACGTGGCAGCACCGGCAACACTATGGTCTCACGTTGAGCTTCGTGTTTTCTCCACAGCCACAGCAACACGGTCCCTCGTCGAGCTTCGTGTTATCTCCACAGCCACAGCAGCACGGTCCCTTGTCCAGTTTCGTGTTTGAGCCAGAGCAGACGTCACAGCCAGCAGGTATGTGTCTTCATATTTATTGTTTTCAATATTAATTGACGCGACCTCATTCTTCATGATGAAACGTTCCATCGCGCAGGAGCCTACGGATATCAGGCGTCTATGTCGGCATCACATGATACGTGGGGGAGTGATCAACATCCCGAGGAGAACATACAGGCTCAGATGTCGCGGCACACCCAGTGGATGAACATGTTTTCAACTCCTCCGCCAGGCCCTACACAGGATACACAGCATGACCAGGGAGAGTCTGAGATTCCTTCTTGTCACATTAGGGCACCCGACGGGTGGGGATGGTCACCGCTTCCAGATCCGCCTCCCCGCCAGGCCAGACGTCGTCACTGACGCTTCTATCTATCAGTAGAGACATTACCATCTATTTCCGTGTGAGACTTATGTCTATTATATGTATGAGACAAATGACTATGTACTTATGTATGAGACATATGCCTACTCTATTTTAGTATTCTGTTATCCGAACTACAAGATCATATTTAGATAGAACATAATGCTCATACAACAAGACATTACAAACAACTAGATAGAACTACATCTAAATTAAATGGTACGTACGACTGAACTCACAACATACAGCATAAAAACTACATGAAGTCATCATCGTCATCCTCGATCGATGCAGAACTCTTTCCCTTCGACGATGAAGAACTCTTGCCCTTCGACGATGCAGAAACCTTGCCCTTCGACGATGAAGAACTCTTGCCCTTCGACGATGCAGAAACCTTGCCCTTCGACGATGAAGAACTCTTGCCCTTCGACGATGCAGAACACGGAAGCGGCGGCATGAAGATATCATCTTCGTCCTCGCTCTCCTCGGTCCATAAACATGGATTATTTGCTGCAGTCCTTCTGAAAGTTTCACTCTTCGGCACCACTACCTTCTTCCACCTTTCATGCAACCTAAGAAGTTCTTTACGTACCTCCTCATAGGTCCTTTCAGGCCACCCAGACCTACGTAATTCGTGAGCCAACTCATTCATTATGCTGTCACTACCGGTGAGTTCGTCCCATGGAACTATCCTATTGTCCATCCTGAAATCGTTAGCCAGCCTCAGAAGAGTCGTGCTCATCTCAGGGTGAAAACTACGATCGAAAGGATAATGGGACATCTTAACTACACTACACTGAAATGCTGATCCACCTCCGTCTGAAGGGGGTTTTATAGGTAGAGAGGAGAAAATGGCGGGAAAGAACGACTGCGGTATGGCGGGAAAGGGTTGGCGGGAAATGGGTGGCCGGAAACGGGTGGCGGGAAAGAGTTGGCGCGAACATATGGCGGGAAAGGGGTGGCGGGAAAGAGTTGGCGGGAACATATGGCGGGAAAATATTGCGGCGAAAGGGTTGCGCGGAATACGTCATAGTTTTAAAAAAATCCGGGGGTCGTTCGGAAAAAAAATGGTGGCATGCACCAGTCAGCCCACAGCAGGCCAATTAGTCCCTGTCGGCCCACTGCAGGCCAATTAGTCCTTGTCGGCCCACTGCTGGCACCTAAACTGGTGGCCGACAGGCCAATCGGCCAGCAGCAGGCCGATAGGATCTCAGTCGGCCTGCTGTGGGCCGACTAGGTCCAGTCGGCCGGCGGCAGGCCGACGGTATATTATTTTTGGAAATTATTGCTTGAGCGTAATATTTGTGTAATTTAATTAAAAATGTATTATTTAAAATAGCTGCAGCTTACTAGTACTTAAGAATTCCAGTTGGACGCGGACATGCAGTCCAATAGTACGTACAATCCAGCTGGGGCCGCTTGCTGATTAGTCATTCCTTGTACAGTATTCCACTACGGTAGGTCCCTCCCAGCTAAAATATACGGCGGCTGAGCACTCTCGGCCGGCCATATAAAACGCCGGGATGCTTCGCCGCCTCTCCATCGCTGAGATATATATAGCACGGCAACTGAAGCTAGCAAAACCTACACCAGCACCAACAGAGGTTTGTTGCTTGCTTGCTAGCTAGCTCTGATATTCAACAGACGCTCGATGGCAGCGACGCGTGCGTGCTTGGTCGCCCTCGTCGTGGCTCTCACGTTTTTCTTCTTGGAGGGCCTGGCGGCAGCGGTGCCGGTGACTCCGGAGAGTACAGCGCAGAGGCGGCGGGAGGTGCGAAGCCTCCTCAGGCGGCTCAATAAACCTCCTGTCGCAAGCATTCAGGTATATAAGTGTCGCAAGCTACCTTCAGGTTTATATCCTTTCACACATACGTGCTCTGATTTATTTTGTGTTAAACTTTGTACTGGCCAAATTTAAAAAGGTTATCGACTTATTTCTGTATGATGTAAATTTAGTATCATTCATCTTTATATATATTTCTCCGTATAATAACTGGTCTTAGAACAAATCAAATATGCACTATCAAGCCAAAGATTCCGCTTTCTTTTGTTTGTGGGAGTAAATCCACATCCAAACCAAGACGAGAAAACTTGGTATATGCTGGTCTGATCTCCTTCTTCCCTCTGCACCGTACCTTAATTACCTCGTAGTCAAAACGTACGCTTCGATTCCTGTGTTAATTTGATTGTACCATACATGCATGATTTGTACCGACTAGTTTATAGGACTAGATGATGTTAGAATTAATCCGAGGTACCTGGTCGATCATCCAAGGAGTAAGCAATCACACGATGCACAACATCGAAATTTGGTAACGAGGTTAACGAACTTGGCTACATCCCTAAGGCATGACTATGAGCACTCCTCCCCGTGACACCATCACAACACCGCACAACCGCCACCCGGGCGCCGGCACACGCCACCGGCTCTCCTTACATGCATGTGCTATTATATTGGCGTCAGAGTTTTGAATTTCGTTTGGAAAAAATGAATTTCGTCCAAAATTCGTCCATACTGTTTGGGCCTGGTGTTAGTGTAACCCGGTCAAAAAATTCAGGTCCTACGTCCAGCCTACTGCTCCAGCGCTCCACCTGCGCCCAGCCTCCTCTTCCTCTAGCGATCCAACTCCACCCAACCTCCTCCTCCTCCTCAAGCACTTCTCCACTTTCTTCTCTCTCCCATTGGGGGGTGAACGTTGTGGCAGCGATAACGCCCGTGCACGCAGGCGACCTTGTAGACGGCGGCAACACCGTGGAGGGCCACAACATGAGGTCGTGAATGACATGGTGCATAGATTCTAGGAGAGTGTTAATCTAGGGTTCATGTTGAGTGTATAATGTTCAATTATTGGTCTATAATGTTTTGATACATGGATTCTGTTAATTGATTTCTACATATGTATTTTGATAAAGACTCTGTTCGATATATTTGTTCTGCTTTATTTCAAAGAAATTGCCAAATTGTAGTCGAATTTGTTCTAAATTTCAAATTTTGGTTTGCCACTTTCGTCTGAAACCAAATTTCATCCATTTCACCCAGGCCCGGTAATTTGGCAAAACGAAATCCAAAACCTTGGTTGGCATAGATCACATCGTGTGTCTACCCCTCATTATATAAGAGGTTTAGGATACAAGTGTCCTATTAGGACATGATTCCATATCCTATCTAAACACAATACAACTCAGAGTCCAACTCTAACCTACCTTCTATGCTATATTCGACACAATTTCAACAAACTCCAGCTTGTACATTGGAGTTGACTTTCTATCATGAGTACCGCTGCTACTCCAATACTCCACGTGACTGCACCTACAACTTATAGTCTGTTCTTTTCTTGATCACAGTCAACACCCGAGAAATTAAGTTTCTCTTTACACTAGTTTGTGCTCCCAACTTCCGAAGTATCCGTTCAATGTCATCACACACCAATCACTGATCTGTGTGAAAGTAAAAGACTCACTTATTAGGTGTTACAGATAAGAGTTAACTGAACTCAACATCACCGCGACCATCTGTTTGAAACTTGAAGGAATTTCACCGTTGTTTGTCGTCATCCCGAATAAAATCACAGTTGTCTCACCACATGTATGACCACCAGAGCCCTGACACGTCTCCATGTCCCATGCATACTGCATGCTTCGCCGCTATTACTGTGTCGTGCCTCTGCTGTCCCGATTGAGTCTCAAGGGTCGCGAACCCACACCACTCAAACCCCACTGCAAAGTACCACCACCAATCATCGCCGACCGATGACAATTATCACGTTTCAATCAGACCACGGGGCTCCAGTCCGAACTACGTGTCAATCGTTTTTTTCCTGCTGAAATACGCTTCGAATCTCTGTCGACTTAGAGCATCTCCAGCCGTTGGCCTCCCCAGGAGGCATTTTTCTCGCCGCTTGGGGGCTGCCGACGAGAATTTTACTCTGGGGCTCAAATCTCTTCCAGTCGTTGCCCCCCACCCCGCCCCCCAGGCAGACCGCGGAGTCACCACAGGAGCCCGTGGCCGCGCCCTCCCGTGGCCGCGCCCGCGCCCGCCCGTGGCCTGGCCGCTGCTGCTCGCGCCTGCTGCTCGCACTTGGGGAGCAGCCTGAGGAGCTCCCCGTCCAGGAACTCGCCGAGGCAGACGGAGTAGTCAGCGGCGCCGCCCCGCGTTCGGCTCCTGGCCCGCCCGTCCAGGAACTACGCCTCAGGCCCCAGCCACGATCGCACGGCTGCCCGTGCTTCTTTTTGAAGCCACCCGCGTCGGCATGCCCCACCTCCGGCCGCTCCGCGCCGCTCCACCTCTGCCCCGGCCACGCCCGCTCCTCCTCCGCCCCGGCCTTGCCTGCTCCGGCCTCGCCAGCCCCAGCCTCGCCCGTCCCGGCCTTGCCTGCTCCGGCCACGGCCGCGCCTCGCCAGCTCCGGCCAGCGCCCGCCCCGGCCTCGCCAGCCCCGGTCACGCACGGCGAGCTCCGGCCTCGCCCGCCCGTAGTACATGGAGAGTAGAAGTCGCTGGGAAGAGAGGGAGTGTGGGCGTGGAGAGGAGAGAGGGAGTGTGCTGCACGTGGGTGGGCCTGGAGAAGAGAAAGGGGGGGAGAGAGGCTGGAAAGTGGGGCAGCGCCTGCAAAAAGCTAATGTCGGTGTCCCCAGCTGGCCCCCGGCGGGCTGGGTGCGGGGTGGGTGTGCTGGTGCTAACTTTTGCAAAATCCGGCACAAAACGATGTCTTGGGGGCCTGGCTGGGACTTTTTTACCCGCCGGTGCTAAAAAAAAGGTGCTGGGGGCGTCCTGGGGGCCCTAGTGGAGATGCTCTACGATGTAGCCCCTCAATCAGCACCTAGTGAAGTCACCTTCAACATGACTCCATGTTAGATAATCATCCCGCACTCACCCCTCGTTGCCTGCAAGCTCCTGTGTGCACCGTCTTATGTAGCAACTTACTTGCATCGATCCGTGAGATTATCTAGTCCGACCCAACCGTACTTGTCCGGCTACATGGAACGCTCGAGCTCCAAATTCTTCCTTGAGTTTTAATCCAACACATAATAATTTCATCTTAGCTGACATGACTTCCAGCAATGCCTTAAAGCATCCCTGTTGTGTCAACAAATATTTCACCTTATCTGCCATAAACCAAAGTTTCTAGTTTCATCGAATTTCTCCACCTCAAACTTAGTTTTCGTTGGCACCATGGTTCTTGGTACTGCCGACCTTGTGAAAAATAATACCTGAGCCATCTCCTCGTGATTCATCACGTGTATTAGTTCTTGCTCAACCTCCAATGCTAGCTATTGCTTTGCCAATGCCCCTAGTTTCAATGGATGCGATTGCCTTGTCCCACCAAGACCTTATCCAGCCGGGTGCCCTAGCTACTGCCGAAGACCACCCACGTACATGCCACTCGCTGAGTTCCACGCTAACGCCGCGTGATATGCTCCTTCTCGATCTCTTCTGATTAGCAATCCGACGACTTCCACAAAAGAATTCCCAATCGATTATGATACTGATTTCTTCACACACTATCTTCGCATGAACTGACGACGACTCATCAACTAGATCAACAATCCACAACCTCCAAACAACCTACCTCATGATACCACTTGTTAGAATTAATCCAAGGTACGTAGTCGATCATCCAAGGACAAGGCAATCATACGAGACATGATATCGAAATTTGTTAACGAGGTTCACCGAACTTGGCTACATCCCCGAAGCATGATTACGGGCGCTACTCCCCGTGACGCTGACATAATACCGCACACCCGCCACTCAGGCGTTGGCACACGTCGCCGACTCTCCCAGTGTGCATGTGCTATTACGTTGGCATAGGTTACATTGTGAGTCTACCCTTCATTATATGAGAGGTTTAGGATACAAGTGTCCTATTAGGACACGACCCATATCCTGTCTAAATACAATACAACTCAGCGTCCAAATGTAACCTACCTTGTACACTATATTCGACACAATTCCAACAGATGACACCCCGAGGCTTGCCGTGGGAATTGGTTGCAATATGTTTTAGTGAAAATTCGGTTGTAAGGAACATATATATTTGGATTAATAGTATGAGAACAGAAATGTAACTACATATGAATTTGATTTTTTATATAGTTATAAATATGTGTTGTCTTGGTTGCCATATAATCCAATGAGATTTGATTCCATGAAACATAAATGTGTGGATTAATAATATGAGAACTAAAAATGAAAATATATATGAATTCCACTACTGGTAGTAGGAAAAAATATTTATTGAATATAAATAACATAATAGAGTAAAAACTCTCATGCATAATTACATGCTGAAGTGGGTCTTCCTTATACATGGTTGCATATCGAGGTAGCATGTTGAGAAAAATATGTTAGTAGGGATAACCCAGTTAGTTATGTAATATAGGATGCTAAATATCTATCCTACCAGAGACAGATTATTTGTTTTGTGTGTGTGTAAATATATATTGAGCATCATATATATAGGGATTGACTATTCGTCACCCTGGGTCAGGAATAGTTATTCTTCACCCACCTCTATTTTAACAGCTATGCACCGTAATTTTACGTTTCGTAAATTATGTCTTATTTTAGACATAAAAAGGGAACCTAAGAAAACCTATAATCATCCTAAAAAATATTTAATGTTACGTAAAATTACAAATGTAAAAACATAGTGTAAGATGTACATAAAATACAATTATTGACCTATATTTTTTTTGTTAGGCCAAATTTTATGCAGTAAATCAATATGAATGTAACTATTTGTATTTCAAATGTAATTTATTTATGAAATGATTGTAAGATTACCTCGGGTAAAGAATAACTTATTCTGCACCCTGGGTGATGAATAGTAACACACTATATAGTAACTTATTCTGCACTTATTGGGGATCACTTTGCATGTTTATTAATAAGAATCACATACTGCAGCAGTAGTGAAACTTTTTCCTTGAGTATATATGATCCCCAATATTTTGCTGGCATCATCGTTAGTATTCTTACTATGATGAAAAAATATTTGACTAGATAAAATATTACAAGCTATCCAATATTTGTCATGGCAAAAATAGTTCCAGATCAATGCTCATGAGATCACTAGGCACATTTATGAAGATATTTTCCGTATAGTCCATTATAATATGGTTCCATAAAATGAATGTTCACATCATGCTAATGCCAGTTATGGAGATATATAAATTATCATCCGTTGATAAGGAGGTCGAGAAAATTAGAACAGTTGTGACGATCTATGGGATGTCGAGTCTTCCCACTATCTAAGTATTTTTCTTTTGTTTTCTGATTTTCTATCATGCTTTTTTCTAGTTAATTATATCTAATTTCATATAAAATAAATATGGTTTATTATGAACATGGGTATTATATTTTTTTTTGGAGAAAGTACATCAAGGTTTAATATACACACACTATAGATGATCTTTTGAGTGGACTTTCAAAAATAAATAACACAATGATATTCTATATATGGAAAATCTCTAAGAAAAGTTTTGTCATTATTTTATGCATGATTATATTGCTTAAATAAGGAATATTTCTTTTGGGCAAATAATTTATATTAGCTCCATTTATATAGTTTTGGTAACCAACTTATATGTGCAAAGTAGGAGAAATTCGACAGCAAAATTTCCATAATGTATTATGAAAACAGAAGAAGTATTATTGACATCAACTTTTAGTTCCCATAGAACTAAATTTCATCAAACCTTAATTCATTTTAACAGGTAAATGCAAGAGATAGGATCTCTTAACAATAAATAAGTTTGTTGGCATGATATCTATAGTATCGCTATTGTTCTCATTTGTGTGAACTTATGCTAATTATGAACCTATGGAGCATCGCACGCATGGCATGTCCTGGCTTTGATCCCTCTTTATCAAACACATCAAATATTCACAGTAAGAACATTTCTATAGAAATTATGTTTTATCAAATTATTTCTAAATTCCTTTAACTCATAAAGTCCTAAGATATAGGCTCTCATAAAGAATTGTTAGGCAAACACTTGCATAATTGTCGATCTAGGAGGCTTCACTCCCATTTACATCTTCCCACAGACCTATCGGTTTTGCTGGCATAAGAATGTGAACATGCTAAGGATTATTGTGACGTCAACCTCATATACAACTACAAGAAATCCAACTGAGTTCACTTCATATTTCTAGGCCTAACGTGTAGTGTTAATGTTATAGAGAGAAAGCATCATTCATGTCGTCTAATCTTATTTGTAAAATATGGTTGCTCTAACATTTTTCTTGCACAGATGTATAATCTGATTGATTTTTAGCGCACATTACTAGGATATTTTATGATAACATCTATTTCATGATGTTATCTAAGTACATATAAGAAGATTCATAGGTACTTAGTTATTGTTCTTAGTTGAACCCTTAGATTTTCACTAATTCTACTCATTTTAGTCCAAAATGTTATTACATTTAGTGTCTTTAACTATGTCTATACCCACATATATTTAACCATACCATGACACAATTAAGATCTTTTTTATTTAAGAAGGGTTTACCGAGTTAATGAGCATAATTTTCTCTAGTTCTTCTAGCCATTTTTTGTTAAGTTGACATATGAGTAAGAAGTTTGTGCAAGTTAAATGCCATGCTATTCCAGGAAGTTTTGTGAGAAACGTCAATAGTTATATGCAAGTACATGAAAGTAAATTTGTTCAAAGAGTTAAAATTTGGATTCAGGAATGACCTAATTGTTTATTTTGGAACTATTATTGCCATGTAAATCAAAGTTTAATTGTTCAAATACCTACTAACTATAAGGGCCATTATTTCTTTTGAGAATATAAGGGTCATCTATATCCCATATACCTAAGTATGTAATCCCAACTAGTTTTGTAATCTCAAAATGCACATATGCCATCTCAACGCACATGCCACCTCATGAACTATTTTCCTTTTTGCTGTTTTTTGAATTTCATACTCCACCCAATTAGGATCTTTAATGCAAAATGTGATCTCAACATGCAAGCATGAAAAAATAAATCTTACCTCCATATACAACCATGCATGGGAAAATGTTTATTATGATACTTATATTTGATAAACATTTTACACTATACCAGAGTAGCCTGATATTACTAATCCAAATATTTATGCTAAATACGACAACCTCATCAAAATATATTGCAACCAATTCATACAAGAATGCATGTTCTTCCAAAGATCTGGATTAATCAAAGGGAAAAGGCTCGCCGTGAAAGAAAAGTATGCATTACATGCTCCTTATTGGTCCAATATGGTCCTAATTAGGATTTTATGTTTCCATGCAAGCTATGGCTTATGAGTGATGTGTAATCACAACCGGTAAAAGTTAGTTAATTATGGAGGTCAATGCAAATCAATGGCATCATGTTTTGCTTTCTTGGTGAGAATTTCTAGCAAATCTGTTTATTTAATCTTGTATTATTATTTCAGTATATAATAGATATATCCTACACATGGCATGCGTGACATGGCCTGAAGTGCTTATTTCTACACTGTGCATTTCCAATTTCATCATATAAAAGTGTACATAATTGCATCATAGATTTTTGAGTAGCCTATTTTTCATACTATCAATTCAAGATAGCACAGTGTAGAAATAAGCACATTTTGGATTAAATGTAAATGAAAAAAGTGGAACCATGCAATGAGTAGGTAATGTAGTTCTTATATTCTTTTATTTTCTTTACCATTGCTGGTAGCTAATTTAGTGATAGTGGTGAATTTACAAACATCCTAGCGAATAGGTCGTTATGGTGATTTGTCAATTTCATACATAATTTATACTACAATTTGTTCTCAAGTGAATTTATCGAAGCTACTTTGTGCTATGAATATGAAGTACAACCATATTTTATTGAAAATTACAAATTAAATTAGTTCACATAATTTACTTAGATGTGACTGCCTAAACATATCTTTTGTACTGAAGATACAAAGTTTATTAGTTGACTATGTGTGCCATAGAACGGAGAGTTGTTTGCTTTATTCTCACTCTTTGGTCTACTTATAATAGATCAAACATAGACTGTGAAAGTAAGTAAACCGTGTTGGAACAAAGTAGTAGAGTTGAAAAAATTTTAGTAATAGTCAAAAAATTATTGAACCATGTACTAGAGCTAAGAAAATAAATAGGATCAAGTTCAGTTGTATCAGAGCCATGCCTTCTATGGTGAAAGCAACCACCTCATTTCCACCACAGTGCCACACCCAGCCCTGATTACCACCTATCCATCCTATGTCCAGCAAGAACGATGCATATTTTTCCATCATTTTTTACAATTGCATTATGTGTACTATTACCAAGGAGCACAAGCTCTAAATGTGTTTTGTTTCATGTTCTTCTTTTTTTTATCTTGAAGAGCTGAAGCAGGAAAGTGTGCCAAACATAATCACAAAAAAGTAAACCTAACAACAGGGAGGGATTGTAAAAACATTTTTAATTGAACTGCATGTATGCATGTAAACTCCTTTTAAATAGTGTGGTTATTAGAATTTGCACATCTTTTTATGAATGTGATAATTGTTTTCCTTTTTTAGGACACGCACTAAAAACATACTTTACATGTGCCTTTTCCTTCTATGTATACTACAGATTCACCTATCGACCTTGTTTTATATTACTCTTCTATTTTTATGCTTGAATTAAATCTTAGCCCTTATAATTTGGTCCCAAAATATAGATGATTAGATTTTCTTGGGAATCTCTAATTAGTATAGTAATAAAGTAATATAATAGATAAACTTCAATTCGAAACGAGATCCTTTTGTTTCCATTTAATTAATTGTCCCATCAAACTTCCTCCTAGCTGGATGTGCATTAAATTTCAATGACTAAGACATAAGCCAAGCTCAAGCATAAAATAAACCATATCAAGACAGTCATGTGTACTAACATTAACATGGAAATGTAACCCAACTTTTGTTATAAAATCCAAATATTATATTGTTTAGAAAGATAAGTGGTTCGTATGTGGATCCAATCAGATCAATATGATGTCTAGAAATTAATGATCGAGCAAGTGTTGTCTTTTGGATACTCGGAGATAAAGTACGTACATAATCCATCAGATAAACAAAGGGAAGCCTTGCTCAGCTTTGGATTAAGAGATGGAATCCTATTTTCTTAACAAAATTAAAAGCCCAAGGTTGATTGAGTTTGCATATAGTTGTCAAAAATAATTTTATTTATTTTATTCCACATTATGCATTGTCTATGTTAAGATTGTAGTGAAGATCTAATGTTTTCTAGTTTGCTCGAACTATTCTGTTTTTTCTCTGCATGGTTGCAACCACTGATTCCTATAAGTTAACAGAGCCTAGATGGAGATATCATAGACTGTGTGCACATCTCCAAACAACCTGCATTCAACCATCCTCTCCTCAAGAACCATACTATACAGGTAAAACATTGCAACACCATTTCCCCTTTCATTTCGCAATTGGTTGTTGACAAGTTTCTATGCTCTCCAATATCCCACACTGGTTTCCTGATGTCACCTAATCATCACAATTCAGATGCAGCCTTCTTACCATCCAGGAGGCATGTATCATGAATCCAACATCGCACCCCATCACATCACCCAAACATGGCATCAAAATGGTAAGTGCCCTAAGAACACAATACCAATCCGACGGACCAAGGAGGAGGATGTCTTGAGGGCCAATTCCATCAAGACGTATGGCAAAAAGATGCCCCAGAGCATCGCAAACCTCGATTCAATCAATAAACCAGTAATACCCAATATATCGACGGGGCACCAGGTATAAAAATCCATTTAAGAATCACATTAAAATGAGAAATAATCTCCCTCTTGGATTGTTACTATTGTTATTTGATTCTGAAAGTGCTCATTCAAATTTGTTTTCTCTCATATTGAGCAGCATGCCATAGCATCTGCACAAGTTGATAACTGCCATGGAACCAGAGCCAGCTTCAATTTGTGGAAACCAACAATTGCCAGGGCTAATGACTTTAGCTTGACACAACTCTGGATCACTGGGGGTTCCTATAGTGGCAACGACCTCAATACCATTGAAGCTGGATGGCAGGTCGGACCTCAAAGGGAAACATTAAGGCCACTTTCATAGATGATATATTAATCCACCTCTGAAATATAATAAAGTAACATCTATGTAGTCATCTCCCCTACCTACATTGTCGTTATTGCAAAGAACCTGAAGCAACGACCTCTGAGATATATCATGCAAAATAATATCAAATAAACCTCTAAATGCATATCTAAATTGTCCACGTATGATATTATACAACATAATCTTTAGTTACCCTCTAATTTACATCTTCATTATCCCACCAAAAAATTATTAAAAATAATCTAACCCTCTAAATCTACATATAAAGTACCCACATCCCTCCTTATTGATATTAATACTACAGAACAAAACCCCATAAATAAGAGACAAAATTAGCTAGCCCGCCCACTATATATATATATAGTGTTACTATTCATCACCTAGGGTGCAGAATAAGTTATTATTCACCTGAGGTAATCTTACGATCGCTTTCTAAATAAATTATGTTTAGAATATAAATAGTTACATGCATATTGATTCAATATGTAAAATTTGGTATAAAAAACAAAAATATAGGTTATAAGACCAGAAAATTCACACTTTATGTATGTTTTACACTATGTTTTTACATTCGTAATTTTACGTAACATAAAATGTTTTTTACGACGAGTACATATTTTCTTACGTTCTCTTTTCATGTATGAAATAAGAGAAAATTTACGAAACGTAAAAATACGATGCATTGATGTCAAAATAGAGAGGGGTGAAGAATAACTATTCCTCACCCAGGGTGACGAATAGCGTGACCTTATATATATATATATATATATATATATATATATATATATATATATATATATATATATATATATATATATATATATATATAAAGAAGAAGAAGCTAATTGTATGTACATCTCCTTCCTAAATCAAAGTATACTCGCATGAAGCGTGTCACACTAGAACATCCAGAATTGGGCTAGGCCCTGGCCAAACTCGTTCCATAGTGCCAAAATGAGTCAAAAAGTGGTACACTCATCAAAGAAATCTAATGGCATGACCAGGGTCGTGACCCAAGCAGCTCAGGACCGATCGTTGCCTCAATGTGCCACCATGTAAACCATGCATGTATGCATGTAGCGTGGACTAATATGCATATCACTTTCTATGGTTTTACAATCATTGAAGATTTTTTATTCATGAAACACATGACAATGATAATAACAAGATGGTGGATAATCAATTTTGAACAAATGTGGGCCTCATTTCATCCAAAACAATTAATTTATTCAGTATCTTATAAAATACCTATATCTCTTATGTCCATGTGGGTGCTTGTGTTCATGGCCTAGTGAGGTACATTAGGCATGTGAAACTAGTCCCGACAACATTATGTACAATACTAAAACTATATCAATAACTTAAGAAGACATCCTAGATATTTAAGCATGGATAGGGTAAATGTTTAAAGGGACTCGACTGAATAAGCAAGCAACATTCAATTTTGTGAGTCAGCAATTGTGCAAAAGGTATAAGACACCACTATACTCAATCAACAAAACCAAGATGCTGGAAAAAGGATTGAAAAGTTGGATTCCATGGGAAATTATCATATGAGCAAACTTGTTGGCAAGTCTCATTGTGCCTGTATAATTTCAATGGAAGGAAGGGAGAAACATGTTGTGTGCAAAGACTTAGATTGTCTTGCTTTTTCATGTGTTGCGTTAGAAGGACAACCTCAAAATCTCACTCTTCCTCCCCCACTCTCTCTTAGTCTATCTATCTGTTCCCTAATCATTCAATATATAGTGGTGTAGTAAGTTGTGCAAACAGTTTCAATGTGACTGATGGCTTTGTCCTCTATACAAACATTGCAGGTATACCCAGGTCTATATAGGGATAGAAACACTAGACTCTTCATCTACTGGACCGTAAGATAAACATCATATTTAACTGTATCTTAATTTTGGGAAATGTTGAGCCCTCCTTTTATTAATGTTGGTAATAACATCAAGACGCTACATTTTTACTTTGTGGAATATTGTAGCGCGATGCGTATCAAACAACAGGATGTTACAACCTACATTGCTCAGGGTTCATCCAGACAGACAATCAGATCACCCTTGGCGGCAGCATCTCCCCAACCTCCACCTATGGAGGCGCACAATATGACATCGACATTTTAGTTTGGAAGGTAATACAACACTTAAATCATAAGTTTTGAGTTGCTTGCGCCGAACATTTCAATCAAAAAGGGTAAGCTGATGGGGAAATGTGGGATAATTCACTTACTTCAACATTTCCTCCTCATGTGCATGCTCCCTTAGACCCAGAAGTGGAAATAGGAATCGGCCACAATTATTTACTTTATAGCACTCGCTAGGATTAAAACTCAAGAAATCTAGCTTTGAGCTACATGAGTTCAAACCAAAAGCCTATGCTAATGGGAAAGAGTGAGAAATTCACGTATACTTCAACATAGGCATACAAAATCAAATTCTATCAATTGTGGTTCTTAGCCTATTTGTTGGCACACAAATAGAGTAGCAGTTGTATCCATGCGTATTTCATATTTGTCCCTGGGTGCAACACTATTAATTTAGCTATTGAACAAGGGATCTTTGAAGTTACCCCTCCTTATCTGGTTAGAGTTGAAACAACTAAATATTAGCCATTGACATTTAGTAAGCTAAACTAAGTAAGATATTTAAATAGTTGCACATGAACTCGCTAATGTGTTGTGATACACTAGCCCATTAGTTTGATGTATTGTCTTTAACTTGGGAACTTAAGTCATCTAAATTGTGTTAATCATTATGTATTTCGTAGTGAACTATTTGTAGCTTGCAGGACAAGGTGGGGGGCAATTGGTGGCTGCAAGTGGGGGGCTATTATGTGGGGTATTGGCCATCATTCATCTTCACATACTTGGCGAATAGTGCCTCCTCTGTCCAGTGGGGTGGTGAGGTATTTTCACCTGATGTCGGCCAAACTTCCACACAAATGGGCAGTGGACACTTCCCCAATGAAGGGTTCCGTCAGGCTAGTTACATTAGGAACATCCAAGTGGTAGATTCCTCCAACTCTCTCATACCGCCAAGTGATGTGGGCTTAATAGCTCCTCAGAACAACAGTTATGATGTGCAAGGTGGTGTCTATGAAAGCAACTGGGGCACTTACATCTACTATGGAGGGCCTGGGAATTAATAACATTAATAGCCCATGAGAAGTACCCCTTTGTAATATAATGCTCTATGTGTTACTTGTGGCCCCAATACAACTGTATGTGTTATGTTGCAATGCCCAATTATTGTGTACTACTGCATTCCTAAGAGGTGTGAAAAAAGCATTAGAAGCTTGCAACATATGCACTCATGTTTCACCGCATGTTTGGGAATATGTAATAAGTGGCTTTCATCATTTGTTGTTCTGTATAGGCACTACAACTAAACATCATGTACTTTCGGTAAGGATAAGCCTATTTACATCCAACTTTCAGATCTCAAAATAATTGTCCATTAAATATTGTGCTTATCACTATATTTTAAAAGAAACATTTAGCAAATCTTAGTGACCAAACAATTTTTCTTTCTCAATGCATTTTTTGTTGGGGAACGTAGTATTTCAAAAAAATTCATACGATCACGCAAGATCTATCTAGGAGAAGCATAACAACGAGCGGGGAGAGTGTGTCCACATACCCTCGTAGACCGAAAGCAGAAGCGTTTAGTAACACGGTTGATGTAGTCGAACGTCTTCACGATCCAACCGATCCAAGTACAGAACGCACGGCACCTCCGCGATCTGCACACGTTCAGCTCGGTGACATCCCTCGAACTCTTGATCCAGTTGAGGCCGAGGGAGAGTTTCGTCAGCACGACGACGTGGTGACGGTGATGATGAAGTTACCGGCGCAGGGCTTCGCCTAAGCACTACGACGATATGACCGAGGTGTGTTTCTGTGGAAGGGGGCACCGCACACGGCTAAAAGATCAACTTGTGTGTTCTAGGGTGCCCCCCTCCCCACGTATATAAAGGTGGGAGGGAGGAGGAGGCCGGCCAAGGGTGGCGCGTCCAAGGGGGGGAGTCCTACTCCAAGTAGGATTCTGCCCCCTTTCCTATTCCAACAAGGAGAAGGGGGAAGGAGGAGGAGAGAAGGAAAGGGGCCCCCCAACCCTAGTTCAATTCGGTTTGGGCTAGGGGGCACGTGCCACTCCTTGGCCTGCCTCCTCTCTTCCACCACTAGGCCCATGAGGCCCAATAACTTCCCGGGGGGGGGGGTTCCGGTAACACCCAGTACTCTGAAACTTATCCGAAACGACCCGAACCATTCCGGTGTCCGAATATAACATTCCAATATATGAATATTTATGTCTCGACCATTTCGAGACTCCTCGTCACGTCCGTGATCTCATCCGGGACTCCGAACAAACTTCGGTACATCAAATCACATAACTCATATAACAAATCGTCATCGAACTTTAAGCGTGCGAACCCTACTGGTTCGAGAACTATGTAGACATGACCGAGACACATCCCCGTTCAATAACCAATAGCGGGACCTGGATGCTCATATTGGCTCCTACATATTCTACGAAGATCTTTATCGGTCAAACCGCATAACAACATACGTTGTTCCCTTTGTCATCGGTATGTTACTTACCCGAGATTCGATCGTCGGTATCACCATACCTAGTTCAATCTCGTTACCGGCAAGTCTCTTTATTCGTTCTGTAATGCTTCATCCCGCAACTAACTCATTAGTCACATTGCTTGAAAGGCTTATAGTGATGTGCATTACCGAGAGGGCCTAGAGATACCTCTCCGACAATCGGAGTGACAAATCCTAATCTCGATCTATGCCAACTCAACAAACACCATCGGAGACACCCGTAGAGCATCTTTATAATCACCCAGTTACGTTGTGACGTTTGATAGCACACTAAGTGTTCCTACGGTATTCGGGAGTTGCATAATCTCATAGTCATAGGAACATGTATAAGTCATGAAGAAAGCAATAGCATTAAACTAAACGATCATAGTGCTAAGCTAACGGATGGGTTGATAACCCACAAGTATAGGGGATCGCAACAGTTTTCGAGGGTAGAGTATTCAACCCAAATTTATTGATTCGACACAAGGGGAGCCAAAGAATATTCTCAAGTATTAGCAACCGAGTTGTCAATTCAGCCACACCTAGATAACTTAGTATCTGCAGCAAAGTATTTAGTAGCAAAGTAGTATGGAAGTAACGGTAACGGTAGCAAAAGTAATATTTTTGGGTTTTGTAGTGATTGTAATAGTAGCAACTAAAAAGTAAATAAGCGGAGAACAATATGTGAAAAGCTCGTAGGCATTGGATCGGTGATGGAGAATTATGCCGGCTGCGGTTCATCATGTAACAATCATAACATAGGGTGACACAGAACTAGCTCCAATTCATCAATGTAATGTAGGCATGTATTCCGAATATAGTCATACGTGCTTATGGAGAAGAACTTGCATGACATCTTTTGTCCTACCCTCCCGTGGCAGTGGGGTCCTAATGGAAACTAAGGGATATTAAGGCCTCCTTTTAATAGAGTATCGGACCAAAGCCTTAACACATAGTGAATACATGAACTCCTCAAACTACGATCATCACCGGGAGTGGTCCCGATTATTGTCACTTCAGGGTTGCCAGATCATAACACATAGTAGGTGACTATAGACTTGCAAGATAGGATCAAGAACTCACATATATTCATGAAAACATAATAGGTTCAGATCTGAAATCATGGCACTCGGGCCCTAGTGACAAGCATTAAGCATAGCAAAGTCATAGCAACATCAATCTCAGAACATAGTGGATACTACGGATCAAACCCTAACAAATCTAACTCGATTACATGATAAATCTCTTCAAACCCATCACCGTCCAGCAAGCCTACGATGGAATTACTCACGCACGGCGGTGAGCATCATGAAATTGGTGATGGAGGATGGTTGATGATGACGATGGCGACGGATTCCCCTCTCCGGAGCCCCGAACGGACTACTGATCAGCCCTCCAGAGAGAGTTTAGGGCTTGGCGGTGGCTCCGTATCGTAAAACGCGATGAATCTTTCTCTCTGATTTTTTTCTCCCCGAACACGAATATATGGAGTTTGAGTTGAGGTCGGTGGAGCTACAGGGGGCCCACGAGGCAGGGGGCGCGCCCAGGGGGGCAGGCACGCCCCCCACCCTCGTGGAAAGGGTGTGGGCTCCCTGACCTTGATTCTTTCGCCAGTATTTTTTATATTTTCCAAAAATAATCTCCGTGAAGTTTCAGGTCATGCCGAGAACTTTTGTTTCTACACAAAAAATAACACCATGGCAATTCTGCTGAAAACAGCATCAGTCCGGGTTAGTTCCATTCAAATCATGCAAGTTAGAGTCCAAAACAAGGGCAAAAGTGTTTGGAAAAGTAGATACGACGGAGACGTATCATGGGTCTTGTCCATCACATCATTCTCTAATGATGTGATCCCGTTCATCAAATGACAACACATGTCTATGGCTAGGAAACATAACCATCTTTGATAAACGAGCTAGTCAAGTAAAGGCATACTAGGGACACTCTGCTTGTCTTATGTATTCACACATGTACTAAGTTTCCGGTTAATACAATTCTAGCATGAATAATAAACATTTATCATGATATAAGTAAATATAAATAACAACTTTATTATTGCCTCTAGGGCATATTTCCTTCAGTCTCCCACTTGCACTATAGTCAATTATATAGATTACATAGTAATGATTCTAACACCCATGGAGTCTTGGTGCTGATCATGTTTTGCTCGTGAGAAAGGCTTAGTCAACGGGTCTGCAACATTCAGATCCGTATGTGTCCTGCAAATCTCTATGTCCCCTTCCGATACTTGATGACGGATGGAATCGAAGCGTCTCTTGATGTTCTTGGTTTTCTTGTGAAATCTGGATTCCTTTGCCAAGGCAATTGCACCAGTATTGTCACAAAAGATTTTCATTGGACCCGATGCACTAGGTATGACACCTAGATCGGATATGAACTCCTTCATCCAGACTCCTTCATTCGCTGCTTCTGAAGTAGCTATGTACTCCGCTTCACACGTAGATCCCGCCTTGATGCTCTGTTTGGGACTGCACCAACTGACAGCTCCACCATTCAATATAAATACGTATCCGGTTTGTGATTTAGAGTCATCCGGATCAGTGTCAAAGCTTGCATCGATGTAACCATTTACGACGAGCTCTTTGTCACCTCCATAAACGAGAAACATATCCTTAGTCCTTTTCAGGTAATTCAGGATGTTCTTGACCATTGTCCAGTGATCCACTCCTGCATTACTTTGGTACTAATACGTCTCCATCGTATCTATAATTTTTGATTCTTCATGCTATATTATATTCTGTTTTGGATGTTAATGAGTTTTATTTACGCTTTTATATTATTTTTGGGACTAACCTATTAACCGGAGGCCCAGCCCAGAATTGCTGTTTTTTGCCTATTTCAGTGTTTCGCAGAAAAAGGATATCAAACGGAGTCCAAACGGAATGAAACTTTCGGGAACGTGATTTTTGGAACAAACGTGATCCAGAGGACTTGGACCCTACGTCAAGAAAGCAACCAGGAGAGCACGAGGTAGGGGGGCGCGCCTACCCCCCCGGGCGCGCCCTCCACACTCGTGGGGCCCATGTTGCTCCACCGACGTACTTCTTCCTCCTATATATACCTACATACCCCCAAACCAACAGAAGCATCCACGAAAACCTAATTCCACCGCCGCAACCTTCTGTAGCCGTGAGATCCCATCTTGGGGCCTTTTCTGGCGTCCTTGCGGAGGGGACATTGATCATGGAGGGATTCTACATCAATACCATAGCTTCTTCGATGTTGTGTGAGTAGTTTACCTCAGACCTTCGGGTCCATAGTTATTAGCTAGATGGCTTCTTCTCTCTCTTTGGATCTCAATACAAAGTTCTCCACGATTCTCATGGAGATCTATTCGATGTAATCTTCTTTTGCGGTGTGTTTGTTGAGAGCGATGAATTGTGGGTTTATGATCAAGTTTATCTATGAACAATATTTGAATCTTCTCTGAATTCTTTTATGTATGATTGGTTATCTTTGCAAGTCTCTTCGAATTATCAGTTTGGTTTGGCCTACTAGATTGATCTTTCTTGCAATGGGAGAAGTGCTTAGCTTTGGGTTCAATATTGCGGTGTCCTTTCCCAGTGACAGTAGGGGCAGCA
This sequence comes from Triticum aestivum, assembly GCF_018294505.1. Lineage (NCBI taxonomy): Eukaryota > Viridiplantae > Streptophyta > Magnoliopsida > Poales > Poaceae > Triticum > Triticum aestivum. Next base: position 558,485,618 of record NC_057808.1, on the reverse strand, counting down.
AGGCACGTATTGTATTGTTGCCATCGAGGATAACAAGATGGGGTTTATTTCATATTGCATGAGTTTATCCCTCTACATCATGTCATCTTGCTTAAAGCGTTACTCTATTCTTATGAACTTAATACTCTAGATGCATGGTTGATAGCGGTCGATGTGTGGAGTAATAGTAGTAGATGCAGGCAGGAGTCGGTCTACTTGTCTCGGACGTGCTGCCTATATACATGATCATACCTAGATATTCTCATAACTATGCTCAATTCTATCAATTGCTCAACAGTAATTTGTTCACCCACCGTTATACTTATGCTCTCGAGAGAAGCCACTAGTGAAACCTATGGCCTCCGGGTCTATTTTCCATCATATTAATCTCCCGTCAACTAGTTATTTCTGGCGCCGTTTATTTTGCTTTCTTTACTTTTAGTCTTTATCATAAAAATACCAAAAATATTATCTTATCATATCTATCAGATCACACTTTTGTATGTGACCGTGAAGGGATTGACAACCCCTTTATTGTGTTGGTTGCGAGGTTTTTATTTGTTTGTGTAGGTGCGAGGGACTCGTGCGTGGCCTCCTACTGGATTGATACCTTGGTTCTCAAAAACTGAGGGAAATACTTACACTGCTTTACTGCATCACCCTTTCCTCTTCAAGGGAAAACCAACGCAGTGCTCAAGAGGTAGCAAGAAGGATTTCTGGCGCCGTTGCCGGGGAGTCTACGCAAAAGTCAACATACCAAGTACCCATCACAAACCCTTATCCCTCGCATTACATTATTTGCCATTTGCCTCTCGTTTTCCTCTCCCCCACTTCACCTTTGCCGTTTTATTCGCCCTTCTTCCGTTCGATCTTTTTTTTGCTTGTGTTACCATGTACCTTGTTTTTGCTTGCATCTTCGCTTGCTAAAAGTTTATGGATCCTCATCCACTTGCTAATCTCTTTAAGAGATCCAATTATGATGAACCTATTGCTAGTGAATTGAGTGCACTAGATTATCTTTATGAGGTTTTGCTTGAAATTCGTGGATCTGAAAATTGTGATAAAGTAATTTATGAAGCGATTCACGATAGATCTTTGAATAAAAAGCATGATTGCAATGATTTTACTATAAATTCTATTGATGTCAATTGTGCTAAAAATATGCAAAACCCTAAGCTTGGGGATGCTAGTTTTGCTATGTCCTCTACTTGTTGCAATGATCATGATTGGGGTGATAGTTCTTCTTATGATCTTGAAAATTTATTTAAGCCCCATGATGAATATGAGATTGATAATAGTGTTTGCAATATTATTGAAAGTGGATGGAAGAGTGTCAAATTTAGATCCCACATATTTAGTTAAATGGTTTGTTTGGTTGCATCTACTACTCTGCAGCTTCGGTTTTCACTTTTTAAATACTCATTTAATTTGTGTTCAATTTCGATACTGTGTGTTATGCCCGTAGCTGGTGTTCTTCCCATTGTTTAGAGCACTTTCTCATTTGCCTTTACAGATGTATCATTCTTAGCCGTTTCATCTTTGACAAGGTTCGGTCTTCAGTATTAATGAAATAACTTTTTAGCTCATTGACTCCAGTTGGCAGTAGCAGTGAAAAACGCTGTAAATGTGTGTAAGGACATATTAGGCTTAGAACACGATTATAAATAAAATAGTACCTGCGTATAGTGAAACAATCCGGAATTAGTTTAGTGCTTTCACTGAAAATATAATAGCACGCAGTTGTATCAACTTCAAATTTTGTTATCTCCTTCTCCTTGGCTTCAGTTGCTATGCCCGGGAGGGAAGTCTGAAGTGGATGTTGTATTAGTTCTTTGACTAATACTTAAATGCGTTTTTGAAACATTTCACATGCTATCCCGACGACCTAAGTACTTCATAGTTTTGTGTATTCTTCTGTTTTGTAGATTAAGCAGAATTCCAACAACTTTAGTGCATGAGAATTTTCGATACATTGATTTAGGACCATTTTAGGAACAAGTGATATTCTGCAAGAGTTGTTGGATTACAAAAAAAAGTGTAATATGACAACTTTTCTGTTTTTCCTATTGATCGAATTGCCACTTATTCTCATGCAAAAGCAATATTACCAAGAGGAATCCACTCATTTTCTACCTGGATACGAAGTTTCCTCTATAATTCATATTCTTACTGTTATTCATACAACACATGCCTTTCAATAATTTTCACTATCATTTTTTTTTCTTCTAATGCTAGCTCGTGCAGCTGCACGGGTTGACGACTAGTGATCATAATTATTATGGAAAAAATATTTAGGACCAGTAAAAAATAAATTACAATAAAAATCATACTAGTCTTCTTCTTTCATCGATTGATTGCCATCCAACGAAGATTGAAAATCGTGATCTAGCACAATAAAGCCCACATAAGATACGTACTGAGATGCAGGAAAAAGAAATGAAAAAGGGAACATTTTGCTCGCCCACATAGGACACATTCTGAGGTGGAGAAAAGAGAAATTTAAAACAAAAATCTTATTTTCTCTTAATTAAGAGATGAACTCTTAGCACAATTTATCTCACCATATATTTAGAAATAGCTAGTTATCGAAGATAAAAGTAGGAGATAACCCATTGTACACATATTTTTATTGTCATCTCTATATTATGAGGAATTCTTAAGGAAGTGCATACACGGGCATTAGGCAAGTCAGCATATATGTGGTTTGCTGAGTGTCTCAAAAGATACTCACGAACAAAATACAATCAGTAATGTGTGTTCTATGCCGGGTGTCACGAAAAAGAACTCTGCATGTAGACAGCGCTCGGCAAAGGAAGCAGAAGACACTCGACAAACATAGAGGGCTTGACAATTCCCTAGCCACGTGTCCCTGCTTACCTTGGATTTTTGACAGTGTCCTAGGATAAACACTCGACTTATATTTTTCGCATTATTTTTAAATTGCGGTGGGAGTTGGCCGAGCACGAGACAATAAACACTCGACAAACAGTCTACTTTTTAATACTTATCCCTTTTTAATATACAAAATATTCTTTTTTTCTTTTCCTTTCATTTTTGTTCTTTTTTCTGTTTCTTTCCCCTTGAATATCCATTTTTAGCCCAAACTCATCTGCACCCGGTGAAGAGAAAATTCACAAAAAATACTAAAAATAATTTTAAAAAAATCCTATTTTTTGCATGGAAGATAATCTGGTGCGTGAGGTGCGCTTCAAATTCTGTTGTACAATATAGGTACACCTAATATTTACTGTTAATATTTGTACAGACTTTGCACACTATATTTGGATGAGAAGTAAGATAAACTTGCTACTGTCAATATGATAAAAAATGGACATGTTCTATACTAGAGTGGAGATTACTCTAGAGATGTTACTAGTTGCTCTATGTTTCTAAACATATTCAGCTGTTGTATGTGATTGTTGTAACATCTTCCTGTTAATATTTGTACAGACTTTCCACACTATATTTTGATGAGAAGTATGATAAGCTTGTTACTTGTTAAGATGATAAAAAATGGACATGTTCTCTACTACAGCAGAGATTACTCTAGAGATGCTACTCGTTGCTCTATATTTCAGAACATATGCAGCTGTTGTATGTGATTGTTGTAACTTCTTCCTTAAGGTCTGAATGCAATTGTTGCATGTAACATCTTCTGATCTATTGCAGGTTTCCCAGAGGTACACAAGTTCAATAAGGTTTGGAAGATCTTCAAGCTGCTGGAGATTTGGAAGACCTACAATTAAGCTGGAGTGATAATGTCATGTGTCTTGTTTGTTGAACCTAGAGACTTGCTATCCTCATTTTCGTGGTTGTTATGCTCATTTTGGGTTGTGTGGCACACATATACAAACATCTGTACATCTCCTCTTGTGGCACTACTTTATTTTGGTTGTGGCATGTGGCACAACCTCCTTATATATGGTCATTTTGTTCATCGAATGAACTTTAAGAATTCCGATGAAGCCTGTATGTTAGTTTTATTGAATTGCATGTATAAATTGTGTGAAATGTCCTGATTGCCTAGACATATATAATGGATGGATATTACATAATACGGATGCCTAGAACAATTCGCTAGCGAAATCAACTTCCTCGCGTAATATCTGTCGGGTAAATGCGCTTGTGCAGGCAGTTGCTAGTGATTGTAGTTTCACTTGCCTCGACTAATTTGCCGGGAGAAAATAGACTGCCGGCAGATACATGGGCCAGGGCAGAAAAACTGTCAGGAGAAGTTTATCCGACAGGACAAGTAATCCCTGGCAGTCGTCCCGATAGTTTATCTGGCCTTTAAAAAGCCTTCACCTGACAGTCTTTGTCTCATTACATTAATGTTCTAGTGTAGCGTACACAACTACAAGTATGATTAACTTGCAGGTGGTTTGTTGTGATGATGGTGATGTTGGTGGCTACAGAGATGAGATGAAAATGGTGACGACCTGGGTTGGAGAATGGCTTATGGTTTGTGGGTGATGGTTTTTGATAATGCTCCCTCGGGATTCTGATGTTGACCCCTTTATAAAAGTTGTTGGGATGGATGCCACCAAGCTGCTGGCACTTGGTACGACCGCTGGTACGAGTGGGCGCACTCGTACCAGACACTTTCATCTGCTCTGGATCACTTGTTGCGCCTCCAATTTTCTTCATTTCTTCTTCATTTTGCTTGTTTCCTTCTAAATGATGATTTTTCCATGTATAACCTCTTTTTCTGTGAAAACAAAATAAGGAGAAGATTTTACAATCTCTCACATTCATTAGTTAGAGTAATTTTCATAGTTTTTCTAAGATAATCCGGTTTAAACAACGTTGTGATGAGTGTAAAAATATCACTCATCGCCCGATGGTGAAGGACGGCTTGATCAAGTAATAGGGGAGCGATGACTATAGGGTCAGTGATGCTCTGACTACCAGTTGTTAACAACCACGATCTAAATCTCTTCTCTCGTTACTAGATCAGTTCCAGACACTAGTAGAAAAAGGGCCTATTGTCCCGGTTCGTAAGGCCTATTTGTCCCTTTTTGAACCGGGACTAAAGGGTCGTTACTAAAGCCCTAGGCCTTTAGTCCCGGTTCTTACACGAACCGGGACAGATGGGCCTCCACGTGGCCGGTGCTGCGAGCCCAGGAAGTAGGGCCTTTAGTCCCGGTTGGTGACACCAACCGGGACCAATAGGCATCCACGCGTCAGTTGTTCAGGGGCTAGGGTTTTTGTTTTTTTTCTGAAAGGGGAGGGCGATTTGGGGGTTTTGTATGATTAATTAAGGTGTTTCATATATTGTGTTAGGTAGCTAATTAATTAATAGAGAGAAGTGTCATCTCTTATCTCCGTGCTTGGTCGACGCTGCGAACTATATGTATAGAGACGCCCTCGACACGCTAGCTAGTAAGCAAATGAAGGAAACCATTAAGTACAGGAGTTCGTCATGCATACCGAGAGAAGTGATATCGACCTCTCCTTCTCCAAGAGATTGCGCGAACAACAAGTTTTCGTATATCTATCCGATGCTACTGGCTACATATATACAATATTAAGATCTCTTACAATATAATCTCCCCTAATTATATATGAACTCAGCTTCAACATGGTATTCTCCGGCTTTATTGATGACGTGGTCAAGAAAGAATCCCGCCAATTCCTCTTGAATTGCTTTCATGCGATCCTCTGGTAGGAGTTCATTCCGCATCTGCCACATCTAATTTGAAGAATGGGGTTAATACATATATATGAATGAAACTCAACATAAATGATGGTGTAATAAAATGAAATTGTGAATATTATTGCTTACGCACTTCATATTGTCTTTTAGAGTAGCCCCGCTTATCTTTGCAAGTCGCGTTGTAGATGAACTCGCACACGTAGTATCCACAGTAATCATTCCCTTGTTCCTGCCACAAGCACTTTACGAGAAATAGAGGTCAATCAAACTGATAATGAAGCATTATAAATGGCATTGATGAAAGTAGCTAGAATCAACGGGAGATGGGCGGAACTAGCTAGCTAGTAGTACTTACTTTCGGGTATGTATATCGCAGCTCCTTCGGCAGTCCCGGAGCTTCTGCGGTGAAATTTTTCCAAACCCTGCAAGACAAAGAATATAATTATTACTTGAGATATCAGGAAATGAACAAAAAGTTGCCGATATGGTGCGATAATGATCGGACTTACTTGTTGAGAATTTTAGTCATGTCCGCATAGGTCTCGGGATCTTTTCGTCTCGAGTCTAAGACAACTACTAGTCCCTGCTCAAGTTTAATCTCCAGGAGAATATAGTGGAAGCTGTGCACGCATGCATAACTCATCAATTACATTATTATAACCTCGCTCGAGTAATAAGGGAAACCGAATATGCACAACACAGTAAAACTCATTTGAAGTTGTAAGGAAAGAGTATTTTATCTTTTTTTTGATTTATTATCAATGATTTGAGCAAGTTGGCCTCAGCTTCTTTAGCGCTCTTTTTAACCGTAAATTCATCTATAAGATTTGTGTTAATGAACCCAATATCATACATTTCTGCTTTTCTGCACCCGGCGATCTTCAATCTGCATAATATAGTGAGGATAATTATAAATACATGCAATGAAAGAGCTGAGCTATATGTAGAGACTTAATGACAGAAGTAGTACTTACAGACAGTAGCAAGTGACAGTTAATTTATCGAGGGCCTTTTGATTGTAAAACTGGAAGAACTCCTCAAATGGAATAGACAACAGATCAATTCCAACGAGGTCGTGCTCCTCTTTAACTCTCAGCGTCAAAGTATTCGTCCCCCCAGACTCTCTGCAGGTTTTCATGTACCAATCATGCAATCTTCGCATTATCGTTGTTAGAGATTTTTCATCTTTGACGAGAGGCTTCCCGTAATGGTATCTGTGTTCGTCCACCTCCAGGAAATCATAATGTACATCGTCGGGCAGGTAATTCCAAGATTGGTATAACCGGGCACCATCCTCGGATCATTAGTGATGATATCGCTAGACACCTTGAGCGGGGGGCACGATTGGTTCGCTTGTTCGCCGAGCTGGGCAATTTTTTCCCAGCTCGTCGTTCTGCTAACCTTCGATCACTGATAGTACTTCCCAACCGCTCCGCTTCGATATATACCTTTTCAGTAACGCGCTCATAGTTGGTTTTCGGTGGAGACTTTGGTGGTTTCCTCAGGGCATCCAAAGTGCGCTTCGCTTTCACCGGATCTACCTTCTCCTCCGGAGGTGGATGTTTCTTTGCTTTCACTCCTTCAAAGAAGTTCGTCACTTGGCTCGCACGATCTTCGCATTTTCCTCCAGGCTCCTCTCGTATGGTAACTTCTCTAGAGTCTTCAGAGAAGGACCGAATCTATATTGCCTCCCGCCTCTAGCTGTACTGCTAGACGTCGGAGCAGACGGAGTGGCTGCGACTGTCTTCTTTCCTTTCTTACGAGGCGGCGGGTCTCTTCCGCCCTTGCTGACGAGGCAGAGAAGGAGGAGGCTGGCTGCTCGGGCGCACCAGCGCAGGCGGAGAAGGAGGCGGAGTGCCGCCACACATCGGAGAAGAAGGCTGAGTGCCCTGATCACTCGCCGGAGGAGGAGGCAGAGTGCCCTGACTCGCCGGAGGAGGAGGAGGCGGAGGCGTCCAGTTCGGAAGGTTGATGAGCTCCTTCCGCCATAGGCATGGAGTCTTCAGAGAAGAACCCATCCGAGTCTCCCCATCACCCGTAGGGTGGTCAAGCTCGAGGTCCTCAAATCCGTCCGTTATTTCATCCACCATCACCCTAGCATATCCTTCTGGAATCGGCCGGCAGTGATAGGTTGCGCCAGGTTCAGGAGGTAAAACAGAGCCAACAGCCGCCTTGACTTTAAATTTCATCCATTGCGTCATAAGGTGGCAATGTTGAGACTCCATCATAGCATCCACGGGGTAGCTAGCAGGAGCCATGAAGATAGGCTCCAGCTGAAGCTGCTCGATGGAAGCCACGCTGCTTCTCCGCTGAGATGGCGGGGTAGCTTCGGGGGAAGCTTCGGCAGGTCGTTTGCTGCGATTTGCTTCTCGTTCCTCTATCGCTTGTACCCTTGCGTGCAGCGCCTGCAGTTGGGTATGCTCCACTTTCTTACTCCTCTCCTGGCATTTGTAACCGCCTGCGTCCGGAAACCCAGCCTTCCACGGAACGGAGCCTGGCATGCCTCGTGTCCGTCCAGGGTGCTCAGGATTCCCGAGGGCCATTGTGATCTCGTCGTTCTCTCTGTCTAGAACGAACGTCCCTTGCTGCGCTGCACCGATATACTCCTGAAGCCTCATGACGGGTATTGTCAGTTGCTCGTACGTCCAAATGCACTTCCCTGATACAGAGTCCAAGGTTCCACCAACCCCGAAGAGCCAAGTCCGGCAACGGTCTGGCCAGTCCAATGTCTCTGGTTCGACCCCTTTATCAATCAGGTCATTCTCAGCCTTGGCCCACAACGGCCGGGTTTTGAGGTAGCCACCTGACCCCGTGCGATGGTGATGCTTCTTCTTCGCAGCATTCCTCTTGTTTGTCACTGACATCTTCTTACTCTTGTCCGATGTCTTGTGGGCCACAAATGCAGGCCAGTGATCACTGATCTTCTCATACCAGACGATGAATTCTGGTGTCTCTTCTTTGTCGACAAATTTATTCAGCTCATTCTTCCACCTCCTGAATAGTTCTGCCATCTTCTTAAGAGCATAGGACTTGATCAATTGCTCTTTAACTGGCTTCTCCGGATCCTCCTCTGGCGGTAGGGTGAAATTTTCCTTAAGCGTCGTCCAAAGATCATCTTTCTGCATATCGTGGACATAACACACCTCAGGGTCTTCTTTAGCCGGCTTTAACCATTGGTGGATGCTGATCGGGATCTTGTCCCTAACAAGAACCCCGCACTGAGCAGCAAATGCTTCCTTTGTCCGGATGGGTTCAATCGGCATGCCATCGCGCGCGATTTCTATGATCTCAAACCTTTCATCCGAGCGCAGCTTTTTCTTAGGGCCCCGTCTCTTTACCGAAGTTGTGCTCGATCCGGAAGCTAGAAAAAAGAAGAAAGACGAGAGTTCATTAATATGTGTACATACAAAAAACAATTAATGCATCAATTAGCTATAGTCAGCACATGCTTAATTAATATATATACCTGGCTGGACTCCGTTCGGTCACCAGAGCCGTCATCACGGTGTCCTTCTTGCACCGGCATTGGGTCACCGGAGCCATCATGATCATGTCCTTCCTCCTCCATTGTTCGATCACCGTAGTCTGCTTCTTCACCCTCTCCTTCCAGACCATCGGTGTCGTTGAGAAACGAGAAGACGACATCACTTCCTTGTGCGATTATGTCCCCCAACACCGCTTCTGTTCATTCGTCTCGGGGGTCCATAGTTTCTGCAAATATTTACAACATGACAATTATTATTCAAACATTACAGATGGATATATTAGTGGCAAACGTAGAACTAGCTAGCTAATCACTCTTTTAACTTGGTAAATTTGGGTGGCCTCGAGAGAGTTTGTCGGGTAGGGGCACGGCGGGACGGGGTAGGAGACCGACATCGTTTTTTCTAGGGTTTGGGTGTCCTCGAGAGTTTTGGTCGAGCGAGAGGGCCGGGGGTGCTCCCGTGGTATAAGTTATCACGGTCGAGAAGGGGTATATAATCGACCGCCCCTCATGTAGAAGTTATCCGGGAGGGGGTTATATCGACAACGACGACATACATACATGGGAAAATAATGTTATCGGGGAGGGGGTATATTGACCCCCCCCCCCCCCTCGTGTTGAAGTTATCGGGAGGGGGTTATATCGACAACGACGACATACATACATGGGAAAATAATGTTATCGGGGAGGGGGTATATCGACCCCCCCCTCGTGTTGAAGTTATCGGGAGGGGGTTCTATCGACAACGACGACATACATACATGGGAAAATAATGTTATCGGGGAGGGGGTATATCGACCCCCCCCCCCCTCGTGTTGAAGTTATCAGGAGGGCGTATATCGACAACGACATACCCGATAAAAAATAAGAAAACGAAGAAGAAATAAAAAGAGGAGAAGAAGAAAGGAATAGAGGAGAAGGTCGAAGAAAAAAAGAAGAAAAAAAAGAGGGGAATAAGAAAGAAATAGAGGAGAAGAAGAAAAAAAATAGAAAACTTCTCTTTATTTTCTTCTTTTTTCCTCTTCTTATTTATTTCTCCTCTTCTTCCTCTCCTCTTCTTCTCCTTTCTTCCTCTTCTTATTTTCCTTTTTCCTCTCCTTCTTTTTCTTCTTCTTCCTTCTTCCTAGCTAGATATATAAAACTTTTCTAAAAATGTAACTTTTGCATATATATAAAACTTCTCTAAAAATATGCATATATAAAACTTTTTCTTCTTCTTCTTCCTTCTCTTCCTTCTTCCTAAATATATAAAACTTTTCTAAAAATGAAACTAACCTAAAATGTACTAAATCAGAAAACATATATAGATAAAACTTTTCTAAAAATCTAACTTTTGCATATATGAACATATATACACAGAGAACATACATACATATATACATTTTTATAAAAAAGCAAAAAACAAATCATCATATATATGAACAAAAAATCTGAAAAAAACAGGACATATAATCATATATACACACATACATATACTCACACATATACATATAATCTGGAAAAAAAACATCATATAAATGTGAAAAAAAACAGGGAGGAAGGGGGCGGCGCCGGCCTGACCAAGGAGAGGTGCGGCATGGTCGGGGCAGGGGCAGAAGCACGGCGTCGGGGTAGAGGGCGGCGACGGCGGCGTGGTCGGGGCAGGGGCGACGGCGGAGTGGTCGGGGCGGGGCGACGGCGGGGTGGTCGGGGCGGGTCGACGGCGGCGTGGTCGGGCAGGGGCGGCGGCGTCGACAGGGCAGAGGGCGGCGACGGCGGCGACGGGGCGAGCTCGGGCAGCCTGGCGGCGTCGTCGGGGCAGGGCAACTGCAGAGATGAGTGTGAAAAACGCAAAGTGTTTTCGTATAGACCCAGGGCATTGGTACCGGTTCGTGGCACAAACCGGGACCATCCCGATTTGTGCCACCAACCGGGACCAAAGGTCTCTTTTCAGCAGCCCAAAGGGCGGGAAGAGGCGGCCTTTGTCCCGGTTGATGGCACCAACCGGGACTAAAGGGGGGGCATTGGTTCCGGTTGGTGCAATGAACCGGTACCAATGCACCCCTTTAGTCTCGGTTGGTGCCACCAACCGGGACCAAAAGCCTTGCACAGCGGCGTGGTGGTGGGAGTTTAGTCCCACCTCGCTAGTTGAGAGGGGCGCGCAGTGGTTTATAAGCCCCACTATCGCACCCCTCTCGAGCTCCTCTCCATTGTAGGCTTACGGGCCTAATTGTGATTGCTATGCCAGATGGGCCTACTGGGCCTTCTGCGGGCCTGAATCCTGGCCCATTGATGGGTTTCTAGAAGTATTCAGGCCGTGGTGGCCCAGTAGGTGGCAAATTTTTTATTTTTTCCCAGTTTTTTTGTTTTCTTTTTTGCTTTTTTGTTTTGTTTCTACTTACAACAAAATACTTATTTGTTTTATTTTATTTTGTTTGTAATTACTTATTTATTTTATTTTATGATAATTCTTTTTGCTATTAAAGTTTCTAACAAAAAAAGTTCTTTATGAAAATTCTTTTTGCTTTTAATGATTTTGAATAGAAAATACTTTGATAATTTTAGTTGCATCAATTTTATATAATTTTAGTTTCAATAATGTTTTGAACAAAAAATAATTTGATAATTTTAGGTTCATAAATTTCATTATGTTATTAAAGTTTATTTTATTTTATTTTGTTTCTACTTATATATTTTATTAAAGTTTATATTTTTTTTCTAATTACTTATTTATTTTATTTTATGATACTTCTTTTTGCTATTAAAGTTTGTAACAAAAAAGTTATTTATGAAAATTCTTTTTGCTTTTAATGATTTTGAACAGGAAATACTTTGATAATTCATCATTTCACCCACATAGCATGTGCAAGAAAGTAGAGAGGGTTACGGCAAAAACTGGATGCACTTCGTGTACAAAACGGACAATCTCTTTCGAAGTATCAGAGTTTCCTATGGAAACTCGTCTGTTAGAAAGGGATTTCATTTTTTTGAATTTATTTGAAGTCCATAGTTTTTCTGTGTTCAAAATGCACCATTAAAAACCACATCATCGATTTTCAACCCTTTCTGACTTCATTTGTTATTTTTCATGCATTTACTGATTATTTTGAGCTATATGACCCTGAAATTGAAAAGCATTTCAAATGAACTATGAAAAGGTTGAAAGTTGGCATGGTATCATCATTTCACCCACATAGCATCGACAAGAAAGTAGAGAGGGTTACGGCAAAAACTGGATGCACTTCGTGTACAAAACGGACAATCTCTTTCGAAGTATCAGCGTTTCATACGGAAACTCGTCTGTTACAAAGGGATTTCATTTTTTAACTTATTTGAAGTCCATAGTTTTTTTGTGTTCAAAATGCACCATTCAAAGCCACATCATCAATTTTCAACCCTTTCTGACTTCATTTGTTATTTTTCATGCATTTACTCATTATTTTGAGCTATATGACCCTGAAATTGAAAAGCATTTCAAATGAACTCTGAAAAGGTTGAAAGTTGGCATGGTGTCATCATTTCATCCACATAGCATGTGCAAGAAAGTAGAGAGGGTTACGGCAAAAACTGGATGCACTTCGTGTACAAAACGGATAATCTCTTTCGAAGTATCAGGGTTTCATACGGAAACTCGTCTGTTATCACATTAAAACCAAAGTACATACATAGTTCTCATTGAACAACATATAGCTCTCCAGAGCATCTAATTAAACCATACATTGAAATTATGTAAAACATTTCAATGCAACAAGAAATGCGATCATAATCGCAACCAACGTAACAATTGATCCAACTGCATAATGATACCAAGCCTCGGTATGAATGGCATATTTTCTAATATTTCTAATCTTCAACCGCATTGCATCCATCTTGATCTTGTGATCATCGACGACATCCGCAACATGCAACTCCAATATCATCTTCTCCTCCTCAATTTTTTTATTTTTTCCTTTAAGTAATTGTTTTATTTTTCAACTAAATTTAACCTCTCGACAATAGGGTCGGTTGGAATTTCCGGTTCAACCACCTCCTAGATAAATAAAATCTACGTCACGTTGGTCGTCATAATTGTCATAAACAATAAATGAACCAAATAGTTATAAAAAGATAATATATACCACATCCGAATCATAGACAGGACGAGGGCCGACGGGGGCGGATACCAAAACCATCACACTATATAATAACAAGGAATAATAAAAGTAAGAAAATTAGACAAGTATCTATCTGAAGTACAATTTTTTTCTTTCAGAAAGAAGATAAGAACAAGAGGCTCACCACGGTGGTGCCGGCGACGAGATCGGCGCGGGCGATCGACGGCGGTGAGGACGGGGACGGGACGTGACGGACCGCTAAACCTAGACAAATCTCGGGGAAAATGGAGCTCGGAGGTCGAGTTTCGAGAGGAGAAAGATCAACTAGTGTGGCTCAGACATTTCATCGAACACCTCATGTACATAGGAGGTGAGCTAGGGCACCCAAATGCTCTCCCCTCGCCGGCCAGAAAAACAGAGCACTGTGGAGTGCTCTGCTGTGGCGATGGGGTATATATAGGCAGCTCATTTGTCCCGGTTCGTGGCTGAAACCGGGACTAAAGCCCAGCCTTCTGTCCCGGTTCAAGCCAACAACCGGGACCAATGGTTGTGGGCCAGGAGCGAGGCCCATTGGTCCCGGTTCGTGCCTAGAACCGGGACAAATGGGTCCACACGAACCGGGACCAATGCCCACAAGGCCCCGGTCGGCCCCCTGGGTTCACGAACCGGGTCGAATGCCCCCATGGGTCCCGGTTCGTGGCTGAACCGGGACTAATGGGCTTGCCATGCCTGAACCAAAGCCCTGTTTTCTACTAGTGAGAGTACATATTCAACAGGAGGAAGGAGGAGTTCTTGGGGAGGGGGAAGAACAAAGGAGGTAGGTAGCCGCCACAAGACTAAATGCCAGTACATGCTTGGATAAAAACACCCATCTTTCTGTACGAAAGACACACAACCAGAGCAACTTGATATTACGTATGATACCCTAACATACACACACACACACGATGTCACTACTAGGGAAAAGCCTAGCAGTAGCGCGGGTCTAAGGGCCATCAGTAGCGCGGTTCCCGCTACAGCTAATGTTTACCAGTAGCACGTTTATACATGCGCTATTGTTATAGCTACTTAGCAGTAGCGCTGTCCATACCAGCGCTACTGCTAAGTGGCTTAGCAGTAGCGTTTTCCTGTTCAGCGCTGAAGAGTGCTACTCATATTTTCACATATCTTTTTTTTGCTTTGCTATGTTTTTGTACAAATTTTATACAGTATTCTAGTCATATCATAAACTGGCAATATGCTCATCATATCATACACGTAATAGTCTCATCATATCATCCAACACAAATCATGTCGTCACATCATAATCACGATATAGCTATACAAGTTACATGGCATGTCTCATCATACATAATGTAGTACTTTTTGAGGCACCGGTTCGTATCCCTCTCTTGCACTAGCATGCACCTAAACTAACTACTTTCCGATTCGGCTCTGCTATCGAACACTCCGACCACTCGTCGTATACTCCTGGCATAGCACTTCTTCGCCATCGATGATCAATGTACCTACATCGTCACATGAGTCAATAATATGCAACATATATAGTTGAGCAACAAAAAAAGACAGACTTGGCAAAAATAGAAGCAATATATCATAAGCATAAATAACAAAGTTCATCGTACCCAAAATGCCCTATCTAGAGTGATCTTCGTTAGTTGAGGAGGACGGTTTAATTACATCACAAATAAAGATTCGTCGTACATAACTCAAAGTTTCCTTATTGCCGACCATGAAATCGGCGATGTAGTTACTCGCGTATTCACGGTGCTTTGGGCAGACTGCCAAGAAGCCCTCGTGCATGAAGTATGGGTCAATGACATAGATATAAGTTATCTGCTCAATCCTGATGATATATTTCATATACAAGGCAAAAAGGCGGACAAACGTAAAATCCAGCTTTTTCAAGTGAAACATGTCGAAGATGTAATCGAATCGAAGGAAGAACTTCTCCGCGGGGAATGTGTCGACGTACAACCTTTGCTGCGGCACGTTAACCACGTAGAGCGGGTATCTTGGATTTTTTGAGGCGATCAGGCTTTTCTCTCTCCGTAGCACATCA
Source organism: Triticum aestivum (assembly GCF_018294505.1). Classification (NCBI taxonomy): domain Eukaryota; kingdom Viridiplantae; phylum Streptophyta; class Magnoliopsida; order Poales; family Poaceae; genus Triticum; species Triticum aestivum. The sequence goes on along the minus strand of NC_057808.1, from coordinate 558,470,364 downwards.
TCATGAAGTCTCCTTAGATCGCCGTATATGGCCTCTACCGCTGCCTTAGGTAGGATCGGATCACTGGGGATATGACATTTTTTCGCCTCGGGGATTGGTATATGGTCTTGAACCCTAGGCTGCTGAGGTGGCTAGATCATAGAAGCAGCTTTGTTGCCTTTCCTTGGTCACTCCCTATGCTTCTTTGCTACTGGAAGGTCGCCTATAATACGTTCATGCTCCGGCAATTCATGCACCGACTCATCACGCTCAAACCCTTAGTACTCATACTGCTGAGCCATCAATCCTCTGTCGTCATAGGCGCCAGTATTGAGATACTGTAGAGGGTCATTGTCATCCTCATTGATGGCATAATGCATTGCTTCTTCGACGGCGACGATGTCATCAGCCAGTAATGGAGCCTCTTCCTCACCCGGCACGACAAGCGACACTAATTGGGTAGGTGGGGTGTTGGTGTTCATACCTTTCTGAGGCTGCTTGGTCGTGGGTGTGCTCCCGGCCGCCTCCAGAGGAAGCAGACTCTTCGGCCACAACAGGACCCAACGCTTGCAATCGCCAAGCCGTCGAGGGGTCTCGTCGTCATCTCCCCCTAGTTCTACCGGAGGAGCCAAATTCTCGTGACCCGGTTTGACACTAGCCACGGAAACCTTGAAGACGTCAGGGGGGATCGGCCGGCTATGGAACAATTGTTCCTTCGGTTTCATTATCGGCACCTTCCCCACGTCCACCTTCTGGCCCCTGATGGTGTACAGAGAGTGAGGCAGGGGCGTCGAGGGAGGCAGGGGCGGTGAGGAGCGGACGAGGGTGGCTCCAAGGGCGTGTGGCTCCGGTGGCGGCGATGGCGCGCGGCTCCGGTGACGGTGACGGAGGCAGGGCGACGAGGGAGCAGGGGCGCCGAGGGAGAGGTTGGGGAGATGCGAGAAGAATGGGGAATTGGGGGAAGGAAGGACACCCGCGTAGGGGCAAGTCAAACTTAGTAGTAGCGCTTGTACCCAACAAGCGCTATAGCTACTTAGCTATAGCTCTTTTTGGAAGAACGCGCTGCTGCTATAAATAAGTTAGCTATAGCGCTTGTTAGTGAAAATGCACTATAGCTAAAGTAGCTATAGCGCTTTCATCAAAACCTGTTGCTGCTATTGCTTTCATTTTTTTCTTTTTCTTTAATTTTCCTTTTCTTTTCCTTTTGTTAGTTGCAGCACTATCGCCTTAAAACGTGCTGCTACTATTTTGTTAGCAGTAGAGCGGACTCTAGAAGGGTGCTACTACTATACCAAGCCTGGCAGCAACGGTTAGAACAGTCATAGTAGCAGCACGGTTTATGAGGGAAGCGCTACTGCTATTTGGGTAGCAGTAGCGTGCTGCTTCGTCCCGCGCTACTGTTACGTAGCAGTAGCACTTTGTTTTAACATGCGCTACTGATAAGTATCTGTGTATATTTTTTCTTAGTAGTGTGTGCTCCTCTTATCGGACCGAGTCACACCCACTTTGGCTAGTGGTCTTTGGGTTGGGCTTCCGGGGCCACGTCGATTGCCTAAGTGGTGGGCTCCACTTATCAGCCGCCTCCTGGCTGGTGGGTAGTTGATGTCAACCTCTTGGTGCACGGGGTTGCTGGCATTCTGACGTTCTCTCAGGGTTGATGATTTAGTAGTTTCGACCAGGGAGCTCTCGGTGCGTCAGTGGTCATCTCTAACCATGTGTCTCCACAACTTCCGACTACTTCGATTAATCGACCAACCTCGCCATGAGTAACAATGAGGATGCTAGAAAGAGAATTGCCGCTGCCACATTAGCCAACCTTCCCGATGGGATGGTATGAACTGTAGAAGTGCATGCGCTAGCCAATGTAACCAAAAGACCGACCTAATGAAAAAGACTAGGCAATACATTTATACGTCAACACTCCCACTCATGTGTAGCTCCCTCGGGCCTAAACCTGGACCGAAAATGGACTGCAATTTAATTGCGACGGCTAGGTCTTGAACTCAAGAGTTCTTGGCTCTGATACCATGTAAAAAGGGAATAGAGATAAATTGATAGAATTGATGTTTATTGCTTGAGCCTCGTGGACATATATATAAGGGTGTACAATGACCAACTTGAAGTAAAAAAAAAAGGTAGAATATAAAATTCTACGCTATCCTATCTTTCCTAATAATCATAATACTCAACATGAACTATTAGTCTTTTTACTGTTCATGCATTCGCAGTATCTGTGAAACACATAGATATGTACGTATACCCTGTGTCTAGTACACATTCGTATAATTAGTTCGCAACATGAGATTAATACTGCTAGTACGACTGGCATCATAATAATCTCGATTAATTCATTGGAAAATTTGCTACTTATTCCAACACTGGAATCATACGATGATCATAGGGTAAGCGCGCGGTACCCATCGGTACGGAAGCTGCGTCATCATATGATTAGAGAATCAGACTGGCTAACCAAGAAGCAAAACAATCAAAAAAAGCCAATCAAGATCAAACCTTATCAATAACCTGCCGCGTTATGTACAGAACACGTGAGAGGATAAGACCACGTTTAACACCCTGAAACTGAATCGGTCAATGGTCAAGATCTGTCCTTATCAAACGGCTCGTTTAATTTGCTATGTTTTGATTTGTGGGGTGCCTTCATGTCTTGGGCCGGCTATAAAGGAAACTCACATACATGTAGCAGAATGCCAAGTTTTGCCAACAACCAATAGACATTTCTCTCATCGGAGCGAGCGGCAGAGAGGGAGAGAGAGATGGCAGTGGCTGGCTGCGGTAGCAGGGAGGAGAGGTGGAGCCTGGCAGGCGCCACGGCGCTCGTCACCGGCGGCAGCAAAGGGATAGGGTATATTTATCCACACAAGCTCTTGCTCTTAGTTCTACGACCGCAGCTAGTAACTTAGTATTGTATTTATATGTGTACGCGATCCGTCATCTCAATTTGTCCTCGACTAGACATGCCATCGTGGAGGAGCTTGCTGGGTTTGGGGCGAGGGTGCACACCTGCTCCCGGAACGCGGCGGAGCTGGAGGAGTGCCGCCGGCGGTGGGAGGAGAAGAACCTGCGGGTCACCGTCTCTGTCTGTGATGTCTCGGTGCGCGCCCAGAGGGAGAAGCTTATGGAGACGGTCCGACAAACTTTCGACGGCAAGCTCGACATACTAGTAAGTTGTGCTAACACCCAATACTGCGAGCTCTTGTTGAGTAGGACCTTTTCTTACCACCACGGCCTAAGACTCTATATAGGGTGAGCATACAACCAAGTGAAGGATTTTATTAATTGCTAGCTCTGTATATGTAATGCAGGTGAACAATGCAGGGCAATTATTGTTCAAGCCCGCTGCTGAATGTACGGCGGAGGACTTCTCGAATCTGATGACCACCAATTTGGAGGCAAGCTTCCATCTAAGTCAACTTGCACGCCCTCTTCTCATACACGCTTCTATTGCTGGAGGAGGCAGCATCATCAACGTGTCCTCCATTGGAGGCTCAATTGCCTTCGCAGGCTCCACCGTTTATGCTATCACAAAAGGTACCTACATATTTCCCGACGGCGGGAGTACTTAATTGGCAACATATATGTAATATACTATTGTGCATCTAAGCTAGTAAAGTAGTATATATAATGGAATTTAAATTTTTACATGCTACAAGTTACAGTTTCGCTTGAAATGGAGTCTTAACTATGTTTTCTATTACTACTGTATCGTCCAAAAAATCAAAATCAGTCCACCGTTTCTGTTAATGTCGAAAGTTTATTTCATACCTAGCTAAAATTATGTGGGATCCGTCTCTCTCTCTCCATGGTTATCTTTCTCCTTTATTATGTAGGCGCGTTGAGCCAGCTTACAAGGAATTTGGCCACCGAGTGGGCCCCTAACAAGATTCGTGTGAATGGCGTCGCCCCAGGATTTGTCACAACGGATATGATTAAAGATGTAAGCAATCGCCTAGCGTACTTCCTTCTTGTTTAAATAAAAGCACATGAATTTTAAACCGGATTTGGTAGGTATTTATGAGATAAATAAGTTCACTTCACATGGGGAGGGAAAAAGATTCCAACATTTCAAATCATGTGTAAAATATCTAGATCTTAATTGATTGAAGCAGGCACTAGTGCATTTTTCGCTATGATATGAGATTGAGGGCCTGTTTGGTACGCGTCCTGGCTTCTGTGCCTGATAAAAAGTGGTGCCTGGACATAGCCTGGAAACTGAAAATTGTATGCCTGGTCTGGCATGGGCTGTTTGGTTGCATACCTGGCCTGAAAAAAGTTTACTGCAAAAAGCATTTAGTTCTGAGCTAACCCACGAGAGAAACCCGCTGAATAAAGTACGACTTGTAGCCAGGCTGCCTCCAGGCGACCGGTTCCTTGTGCCTGAGCCAGGCTAATGGGCCAGGCTAATCAAGGTTTTGTGGTCACCAGGCCAGGCTAGCTTCTGCTCGTGTGGACTCCAGCCAAACATTGTTCAGGCAGTTTCTAGGCATGGTAAGGCCAGGCGCGAACGGATGAGGACGCCATCCAAACACTGGCCCTCATCCAAGAAATTATCAACTTTTATTTTCGCATACTACACTGCCAGCAAGTTTTCGTATATTTTTTTCTAACTAAATGTGGATAACAAGTGGTTGTTGTGGATTGATAGGTAGATCCAGAGTACATGAAGCAAGAGAACTCAAAGACCCCGTTGGGACGGAGTGGCAAGCCGGTGGAGATCGCCTCGGCAGTGTCATTTTTGTGTATGCCGGCAGCTTCTTACATCACCGGTCAAGTCATTTGCATTGATGGTGGTCGAACCATTAGTTCTTAGCCATCAACAGCTTCATCGCCGCTAAATAATTTCATCATTACTTGGGTGAATAATTGTATAAGTGAACAAAAGTTAGTCTTGAGGTTTCAGGCTAGTACCATAGTATCTGAGTGACATTGGTATCTATCCTTGCACGCAACACCCCACTTGTACAAAAAATATTCATATTGTTGACATCGTGAATATGAAATTTATTCCTATTTGTCAGACTGATGTGCACTGGAGCTGACTTTGAATCAGTACAATACGAAATATGTTCTTATTCGTCAGACTGATGTGCACTGGAGCTGACTTTGAATCAGTACGCACACACGAACTCTCAGTACATAGCTTAGTGGTTCTAAACAAAGTGTTCCGTCGGTATCATTCCATCAGTTGATTTGACATATATGGGTGCTATGGGAAATTGAGACGTGACAAGTGACATGTATGTTTTGGAAATCCAGATAATACAACATGACCCTAAGTTACAGCAAGGATGGGTGGAACATTATTTTTCCAGTGTTGGACTACTAGTGGAGGTCAAGACACTAGCTAACAGCTGTTGTAGATTTCTCAATGATGTAGATATTGGCTCAAACTTAGCAAGTGCCTCCGGCTTGGTCCATCTTTTTTTATGACAAGGTTTATGTTTTCTGGCATCGTTATTCGAAGGAATGTAATAATAGTTTTGAATTGCTATGAGCTATGCAGTGCTAATAAGATACCCCCTGTCAGTTCTCCTATTCTTAATATGTTGTTCTTAATTCGCATGCACCCAGCACCTGTTGTTAACTATTCACTACTAGTCGTAAATAAGTTTGTTGGGCATGAACTCGGATTAGGTGAGACAATCACTAGTACTTGTCAAACTCCTGATTTTGGTACCCTTTCTTTCGAGAAACTAAATTTGGTACTTAATAAGCTACTTGGGGCGCTTCGACATCACATAGCAATAGGCGAACTCCTCCTCCCCTCGCGAGCCGCTGCTGCCAACAGATCGCGGCCGCCTCTCCCCTCCCCTACTCACCCTCCGTCGCCTCCCGCGCGGGCGACCGAGGGGCCCTAGCCCTAGCCGCCAGTCCTCCCCGCCTTCCCCTCCCCCCCTCCGCCGTCGCCGGTGGTCGACGCTGGGCAAAGCCCTGCGTCTGACGGCGGCGGCGGAGGTACTACCTCCCCTCTCGGGTCTACGGGTGGCGCGGGATGCCTCATCTCGAGGGTGTGAAATCGTGGCGGCACCAATCTGGACCATGGCGCCCGGATGGACAACGACGGTGTGGTGGCGGGCGAGAGTCCCAGCGGTGGCCTTGGCGTCAGGACTGGTGCAGCCCTTCCTGATCTAGGGCGGAGGGCCCTGGATTAGGAGCGGCGGCCCCTAGGATGGCCTCCCTGTCCAATGGCGCGCCGGGCCGGAGGGCTGCTTGGGATCGAACCGGGTGGCCAAAGATTCACCGGCGGGTTGGCCAATGGCGTCGAGCTGCTTCTTCCTCCAACCCATTTTGCGTGCACTCCGTCTTACCAGACATGGTCGCGCTGATAGCCGGTTACCGGGTTGGGATGGAGCGGGAGGTGGGGATTCGGATTGGGATAATTCCCAGGTCGGATCATGTTGGCCGCGACGACGACGACACCTGAGGGTGCCGTTTTTCTTCTTGCAGACGTTGTTCGGATCCACCCTACCATTTCCCACCTCATGGTCTCTCGGGTGAAAACCCTAAGGCGGTGACAGCGCTCTTGGCGTCATGTCCTTCTTCAAGGCATCATCGTGAGCGCTATGTGGCGGTGGGCACCGCTTGGGTGCATCGGCAGTTGTAGATGGTGTGCTGCTGTTCCTCCAGGTGGTAGCTGTTACGGGGGAAACCCTAGGTCTGGGTCTCCCGGATCGGGTGATGACGGAGACTTTGCATTGTCTGGGTCTCCCGGATCGGGTGATGACGGAGACTTTGCATTCTCCCTCGTGGGGGCATCGTCTTGGAGCAGTGATTCACTGGAGAGGCCAACAGATGGAGCGGTGTTACATCGACCGCATTGAAGACGGTGGGTCTCGGCGGCGTGGACTAGTGGAGCCTCAGAGTTGGACGCGGTTTGGTCGACGCGCGCAAGCTAGTGCTGTTGTCTGGTGTCATGGTGACATCGACGGTAGATGGGACTGTCAAGATTTATGCAGTGATTCCTATTGAAAACAGGATGGCGGAAGATGGCGGCGGCGGATCCTTCAGCGTTCGCAAGTGGTGCATGTTATAGGACGCCTAGACCGGATGGTATTAAGACCTCTAGATTAGATTGTGTCTGTTATGCGGACACGGCACATCTGTATCGTTGTAGGTGTAGCAACTTTGTTCGCCTAGAAGGGGACTTCGGGGTAATCCTTGTATTAATTTTGTGAGACTCTGGTGAATAATTAATAAAGATGGTTGTGTGCATCATGCTGATGCAGAGGCCGTGGGTAATACTCCTTTTTGAAAAAAATAAGCTACTTGGGGCAACATCATGTACAAAGGTAATCTGGCAGAACACAATACAGGTGTTCAACAGAGATCAGCATCAACTATCCAGAATGCAAAACACACTTAAGTCTTAGTAGGATTATTACCGAAAGCAATCAGTCTACTGAAAAAAAGAAAAACATGATGTATGCAGCAAGTGGCAACTGAGATCACTCCTTTTGTGGGTGGCCTGCTTGAGCTTCTATTCTATTAATTTGTAATCTTCTTATCCTCCTGGACAAGGAACAGTATTCGGTCCTTTGGTACGACATTCTCCCAGCAAGCTAAGTCAGTCAGCCGTTGTCATCATCCTAACCGTACCAAATGAAAATCACGTGTGAGTTTCGCAATCCAGAAACAGTCATGGATAAAAGTGATGTGCTCTCCTAACAATTGAGTATGATTAGATGTTGGTCCTTTTCCTTGATTTCTCCATCAATGCAAAAAAAGGTAATTGGGGGATGGTTTGGATTGGCAGCTGCTTCGCAAACGAATGTATTCATTACTTGCTTTATTTTATTTTCAATCATGCAGGAGAGTTGCCTCTGTGTTATTATGCATCGGTTTTGTGCTGAATTATTCATTATCATATTCTTCCCATAATGATGTCTGAAGAAGAGTAGAGCGCATATATACAGTGAGATGTCGTGAAACCATCTTTGATGTGCTTGCTTGTTTCATGTGTTGGGAGTAGGATGTGCTTGCTTGTTTCATGTGTTGGGAGTAGGGTGGATTAACGAGCTGCTCGGCTCGTTAAGCAAGTGCTCGTTAAGCAAGTACTCGCGAGCGCTAGTAAACAGACAATGTTATGTTACGGCCTACGAGATGAGTGTGTTGGTGTGTTTTTTAAGAAGGAAGATGATGACTACAAGAGGAGGTGCACTAGTTTGCTGCCTCCTATGTGCTCGCTTGGGTTGATTAGATTGAATAGATGGTCTGAGATGCTATAAAATGTTATGTAAGGCAAAAATGTGTGGTGTGTTGTACTAACGAGTTTAATGAGCTGCTCGTGAAACTCGTTAGCTATATTGTTAAGCTTAACAAGTTGAAATCAGTGATGGCTCTATTCATTAAGAACCGAGCTACAAGCCGAGCTATCAAGCGCTCATTAAACTCGCAAGCTACGAGCTTTTGGTTCAGCCCTAGTTTGAGTGTCATACAACAGGCAGCCATTCTGGCTCAATTATTGAGGAGCTAAGTTTTCTCTTTTGTTTTGAAAGTGGTGAGGTACCTGATTTGCACCATGTTGATATTTCGCGTGCACTGACCTGAGCCCTCCTGAATGTGTTCATACATCCATCGATCACACGAAATAAAGCAGCCGTTAAGTATGGATACTCACCAATGATTTCATGAGCCCATACTTTTTATTTTCCATTTTTACACGAGTCATACGCGAAAGTACGAATTATGAAGACAAGAGGGCTGCCTTTGCCAATGCCAGATCCTATTTGACGCCCGCAGGCGTCAAATGGCTGTTACGACGCCTGCTGGTTTCCTGCTGTTTCGTACGTGGGGGTTTTGTGAAG